>NC_056621.1:24349087-24466304 GCF_018340385.1 Cyprinus carpio
TTGACTGATTCGTTATTAGTGTTTCAGTAACACTTAAAAAGTTTACTTACTACTCCGCCCCAAAAGTAAATTTTGATAATTTATTACTTGCCCCCATGTCGTTCCGAGCCGTAAAAGCTTTTGCAAAACAATTTAAGAAATTTGGATGAAAACCGGGAAGCTCGTGACTGGTCCCAATGACTGCCCAGGTAAATTAATTCAATTCAAGTTTATTTGTATAGCACTTTTTACGATACAAATCATTTGCAAAGCAACTTTACAGAAAATTAAGTTTCTCTAACAAATATTTAGTAGTATGCTTATCAGTGATGACTGTCAGTTTATGTGCATACGGCAGAATCCCACTGTTTCACGAAAATCGCAATAAAAAGAGCGGAACAAACAGACGATTAACACTATTACACAGCAATTGATGCAATCAAACTTATAGCAAAATTGGTAGTTCTGTAAATGTTGTGCTCTGGTGTAGCATCCCAATCTTAGGTCCTCTGAGGGGTTGGCATCATCTTCTTCTTCAGGTGTTCTGTGATCCAGACTGGTCGGCCTGTGTACTTCCTAGCAAAACAGAGAAACAAATCGAGACATGGAAATTAGGGTAGCTGCTTTTTCCAGCCAAGTAAAATTAATTATGTTTAACCCAAGCTAAAGAATAATAATGTCCATTTGATCAGAGTATAACTGCAGGTCCAAAATTTGTAGATGCATTTTTTTTATTTGAATGCTTGGCCCAAAGAGGTGTGTGTGTTTTAATCTAGATTTAAACAGAGAAAGTGTGTTCTGAAGCCCGAACATTATCAGGAAGGGGCGGATTCGCCAGAGTTGTGGGAGGGCCAGATGCGAAAAAGCTCTACCTCCTTTAGTCAGGGAACTACACTTACTTTTTTCCACTGGTGGCACTTGTGCTACTAACTTTTTTTCAGTTACTGGCGCAAAACATGATTTGGCGCACAAATTATTTATAATAATTACTGGATAATATGAACATATGATGAAACTGTATTGCATACAGATGTGCTTTGTTTTACTTGCCATCTTTTAAACCACATGCCTTGTTCTATTTCTTACAGTACACACAGTGCATTGCTCCGTCTTGTAGCTGGGGTTAGAGGGGCCCTGGTGCAGGGTGTAACAGTGGGCCCTGTTTAAAAAATGGTTTAATTTGTACTGGTAGGTTCATTCTATTTATTTATTTGTGCTATATATACACAATGTTTACATTTAAGTTTGTTTTTGTTAATTTAAAATAGCACTGCATATTCTTCAATACATGTAAAATAAAATACACAATCAAACCAAAATGTATTCAGACACCTTCACCTTATCACAGTTTATTTGCTATAGTTTAGAAATTGGTAATACAATATGACAATAACTCAGAGTTAAACTGTGTCAGAACACAAAAATTCCTTTGATGAATGTTGGATAACTTTGATAAAAAGATATGTAATGGAATCAACCAAAACTTCAGGCAACTGTCAGTATGACAATATTTACACGACTATCAATACTTTGTTGAACAGTTACCAAGCAAGCAATGGTTCAGTCTGTGGTGTGAAAAGGTTGCATTAGCAATTAAAGTGAGAAGAAACACTTAAGTCAAAAACATGGTCAGGAGATCCCTAAATATTTTTTTTTTTTTTAATCATTTCATTGGTATGTCTACAGTATGAATAATTTTTGGGTATAATATTTCACAGATCACTGTATTTTGCCATACTCACTTACATAAATGAACTAGTGCCCTGCACACCACTAGTATAAAAACAATATAATCGAATCTATCTGATTTTTTGGATTGACTTTGATAAATTCTTGTTAACCTAGTAATTCAGTCAAGAGCAGTGAGTGATTTACTTTTCATTTTCATACATTAAAGACTCTGACAGCAGAGCTAGGTAAATTAGGCGCGGTCACCTTAAGAGACAAACGCATCCATTATAATGATACACATCCGATTTTTTTTGCAACTCTTTTCACTTTCATCTTAAGACAAACCACAGACTTTTTCGAACACACTTTTCCAAGACGGGTATTTCGACATATTTTTGTGTATGTATTTGTTGTCGGGACATAAGCAAGAAGACTTTGAGAGACGGCGTCTCTGCTTGCTCCCTGAACACCAGAACAACCGCGGTGGCTGAATTGAGCTCTTTCGCTTTTTCGCTCTTTTTTTTTTTCTGTTTATTTAAACTGCGATTTGTATTTGTTCGTTCAGGGTGCAGGAGGATGCGAACGTCCTGAGGAGAGCTCGGTTCAGTGTTGCTGTTCGCGGAGACCGCGGCTCCTCTCTCGTGCGCACCGACACAGCGCGAGTAACCACTGCTCAGTTCAGCTTTCCCCAGCATCGCGGGGCTGAAGCCAACTTATGTTGAATGCTCGGAGCACGTTATAAACGTATTTTTTTTCATGTTTTTCAATAAATGCTCATATTAAATCATAGCATAACCACATAAGTAGGTACAAAAACAATCAGTGATACATTTGCGATGCTAGAAAAATTTGGGTCGCAATGGCATTTCAAAAGGTCGCATATACAACCATTTTGGTCGCAGTGTAGTTCCCTGCCTTTAGTGGACTTTGCTATGCTAGGTACTATCAAAAGTCCAGCGTTTTGTGACCTTAGGGAGTGTGATGGATTGTAGCGTGGTAGAAGACTTGTTAGGTACACAGGAGCTAAACCATTAAGGGCCTTATAAGTAATAATATTTTGTAACTGATACGGAACTTAATAGGTAGCCAGTGCAGAGACTGTAAAATGGGGTAATATGATCATATTTTCTTGACCTGGTAAGGACTCTAGCTGCTGCATTTTTGGACTGCCTGTAGCTTGTTTTATTGAGGATGCAGGACAACCACCCAGCAGTGCATTACAATAGTCCAGTCTAGAGGTCATGAATGCATGAACTAGCTTTTCTGCATCAGAAACAGGTAACATGTTTCGTAGCTTGGCAATGTTTCTAAGATGGAAGAATGCTATTTTTGTAACATGGGAAATATGTTTTTCAAGAACAGACAGTTACTGTCTAATATAACACCCAGATTTTTGACAGTAAGGAAGTAACAGTACATCTGTTCTAATTGCAAATTGTAATCTACGAAGAGATTCTGTGTAATTTTTTTTTGGGTCCAATAAGTAATATCTCTGTCTTATCTGAATTTAATAGAAAAATTATTGGGTCATCCAATCTTTTACTTTTTTAACACAATCTGTTAGCTTAGATAATTTTGAAGTTTCACCTGGTCTCGTTGAGATATATAGTTGAGTATCATCAGCATAACAGTGGAAACTAATCCCGTATTTTCTAATGATATTACCAAGGGGCACATGTTTATACTGAAAAATAGCAGAGGACCTAGGTCAGATCCTTGTGGCACTCCATATTTTAACTGGTGATAAATGAGATGACTCCCCATTAAAATAAACAAAGTGGTAGCGATCGGACAGGTAGGATCTAAACCATCTTAAAGCCTACCCTTGAATACCTGTATAGTTTTGTAATCGATCTATGAGTATATTGTGATCTATGGTGTCGAACGCAGCACTAAGATCAAGTAAAACTAGCAATGAGATGCAGCCTTGGTCTGATGTAGAAGCAAGTCATTTTGTAATTTTAACAAGTGGAGTTTTTCTGTGCTATGATGGGGCCTGAAACCCGACTGAAATTCTTCATAGAGATCATTTTTTAGCAGGAATGAGCACAATTGAGCAGACACAACTTTTTCTAAAATTTTAGACATAAATGGAAGATTTGAAATGGGTCTGTAATGTGCCAGTTCACTAGGATCTAGTTGTGGTTTCTTAATAAGAGGCTTAATAACCGCCAGCTTGAATGGTTTTGGAACGTGACCTAAAGATAACGACGAGTTAATAATATTGAGAACGCGTTTTTTTTCTGCTACAGTTAACAACTCTTTCAGTAATTTAGTGGGTACAGGATCTAATAAACATGTTGTTGGTTTAGATGCAGTGATAAGTTTATTTAGCTCTTCCTGTCCTACAGTTGTAAAGCACTGCAGTTTATCTTTGGGTGTGATGGATAAAACTAAAGTATTAGATGCTGTAGAATCTACATTTGTTATTGTATTTCTGATGTTATATTTTTATCAGTGAAGAATTCATAAAGTCATTACTATTTAACTGTGAGGGAATATTTAGATCGGGTGGCGTCTGGTTATTTGTTAATCTAGCCACTGTGTTAAATAAAAACCTTGGATTGTTTTGGTTGTTTTCTATGAATTTGTGGATATGCTCGACCCTGGCAGTTTTTAGAGCCTGTCTATAGCTAGACATACTGTTTTTCCACGCAATTCTAAAAACTTCCAAGTTAGTTTTTCTCCTTTTGTGCTTAAGACTACGAGTTTCTTTCTTGAGAGAGTGGGTATTACTGTTGTACCATGGCACAGTACGTTTTTCTCTAACCTTTTTCAGTTTGATGTGGGCAACAGCTTCTAATGTATTTAGAGAAGACAGTGCCCATGTGGGCCAGTCCATTTTGTCTAGTTCATGTGTATTTATGGGTACACAGAGCAGTTGAGATAAATCAGGCAGGTTATTTGCGAATCTGTCTTTGGTGGCTGGAACAATAGTTCTGCCCAGATGATAACGCAAAGCCATATAGTTATTATCATCAATACGCAGAATGCACGATACAAGGAAATGGTCAGTAACATCATCACTTTGAGGTACGATATCTATATCAGTAAGATCGATTCCATGCAATATAATTAATTCTAGTGTATGATTAAAACGATGAGTTGGACCGGTGACATTTTGCTTTACTCCAAAACAGTTTAATAAGTCAGTAAAAACAAGTCCTAATGCATCATTTGTATTATCAACGTGAATGTTAAAATCTCCGAAAATTAGTGCTTTATCAACGGTAACCAACAGGTCTGAGAGGAAATCTCCAAATTCTTTTAGGAATTCTGTATACGGCCTTGGTGGTCTATACACAGTAGCCAGGGCAAGAGATACGATAGATTTCTTTTGCATATCTGACAGTGTAACATTAAGCAGAAGTATTTCGAATGATTTAAACCTGTATCCTGTTTTCTGGGTAACACTGAGCATATCACAGTATATTGTTGCAACGCGTCCCCCACGACCAGTCTGACGGGGCTCATGTTTATAACAGTAGTTTGGTGGAGTAGACTCATTAAGACCAATATAATCATTTGGTTTTAACCAGTTTTCAGGTCAAGCAGAGTACATCAAAACTATTATCTGTGATCATTTCATTTACAATAACTGCTTTGGGTGTGAGTGATCTAATGTTTATGAGCCCAAACTTTAGAAATAGTTTTTGTTCATTTATTGTACGTTTTTCTTGTTTAATCACGATAAGATTTTTTCTTGATCCTACATTAAATTTATATTTTGACCTCCCTATTCGGGGAACAGACACAGTCTTAATAGACTGGATAGCGCACGTACTTCTACAGGGTTCCAAACTGCGACTAAAACAGTCGCATTTGCGACCATAAATATTAATTTGCGAGTGACGTTTTTGCTGAGGTCGCCACTGGCGACTACCCGCCGAAATCTCCTCAGGATTTTAACGCTAAAAAAGTTTTCTCAGGCAGATGATTTGCTTCATTCTAGCAGCGCCCCCGTCTGTGATAAAACGAAACTCGGGCCGAAGGTTATACACACAACTAAACCGAGTGTGGACCTGCCGCGTGTACAACAGCTTTCAGCCGAGATCGGTCCATAGAGAAAAGCCGTCTGTCAGCCAGAAGTGTTTTGTAGAGTCTGCGCGGCTCTGGCCCATTATCTTCTCACCGATGCCGAGACTGAACCGACAGAGACGCATTTCAGCCAGAATCAGCCCGAGTGTTATTGCTATCTGGGTATATAATTACATGTTATAACTTAAAAATCTGAATGTAATGCCTTTTTTCCTAATTGTTTTGCGATCAAATCTTTTGTTATGTTCACGTATTAAACTTAGACGATGCGCATCAAAGTTTTAGTGGAAAAAGAGAGTTTCAGACAGTCCTGATCTCTGCCGCACATCAGTGCTGACGCACACAGTCTGATAAACGCAGCTCCGCTGTGCAGCAAGAGAGAAATGACGGAGACGTAAGAAAGTGCAGAAAATACAGCGTCTATTTCGTGCACAACTTGAACAAACTAGAACAGGTAAAGCTGCCAGCTGTGTGGATATTGGCAATATCGTTAACAATTCTCGTTTATAATAATTACTAATATGGCTTCCTTAAACAAGATCTTGGTCTGTGTTCTTTTAATGCGTGAACTTCATTACTTGAAGTGCAACTGCCGTCCAGTAATCGCAAAAAGCTCTGTGCTTTGTAACTTTTTAATAAAAAGTACCAGCTTTAAAATTATTCCGAATTCATAACGAAATTCAAACAATACAGTTTTGGCGCTCCTTAATGGGGCAGGCGCGGTCGCTTTAGCGCCTCAGTTCAAGGGCAAATGGACCCATTTAATCTTTCTCTTTACTAATATAGTACATAGTGAACATGAATTGACATCAAAAGGTAGGCTATTTTATAAGAGAGCCTACAGTACAACTTACTGAAATGTCTCATGTAGGAGGAGCCCAAGCTACACTCAGTGGCCAAGTGATGCTTATGATCCATGATACTGGAACAGACTCTGTGTAATGAACAATTCTTTGTGACTGTAGGTTTCAAGCTGGAAAAGTCATTTAGTTCCCACTTTAAGTGAACCTTAGTTTCCAGGTCATCTACAAGATGGATTAAAATGCTGATAAAGTCAAGAAAAGATGAGTCATAAACACATGACAGTATGATTGAAATGTTGAAATGTAAATAAATAAATAATAATAATCGTAAAATAAATAAAACACGTTTATTCTGTGGCACCTAAAAAAATAATTTGGCTCCTAAGTTTTTTTCTTATAGGAGCCAATGGCTCCTTACTCGATTTTTTTGTTTGGAGCCCTGCTTCTAACATTTAAGCGGTTAGAACAAAAGCCATCATAGCAGTTATTTGAGAATTGGCTTACTAGTCAAATGGAGTGTAGAGTCCTGGAGATGTTGTTCGAGAGGAGATCCGCTCCGACTCTGCTGGGGTGCAGGCCATCAGCGCGAAAAAGCCTAGGACGCTCCCAGAAAAGATTCCAATTATTAACAAAGAGCAGTTTCTGTTCTTTACACCATGACAATAACCATTCATTTAGAGCAAAAAGTCTACTGAACCTTTCGTGTCCTCGTCGATACGTGGGCAGTGGTCCTGACACGATGATCGTCGCCACGGTCGTCGTGCTGTGAACCGTCTCGATCAGTCTCCTGATCACTCTTCAGCGTCTCCTTCTGCCGCTGCGTGGTGTCGTTAACCCCGGTATGAAGCACGACTGCTCTGGGGCTCTCGTCGGCCTTCAGGATCGCGGGTATCTGCGCAGAAACATCAAGAACACGAGCACCAGGGAAACAGTGAGTGTGCACTTTACCTTCGGCTAACGTAGCAAGGACGTGTCGGACGATGGAGTCTCCGACGATCACAGCATCGCGTTCCATCTCGCGGAGGGGAGCGAAGCGGTTCCGTGTGGAGATCTCAAAGACCGGAGGGGGAGAAGTCGTCACCCAGGGCCTGGCTTGCGTCATCCGCTGCGGATGCACCCAGGGTCCGTGGTGTCCTGGCGCCGGAGTGAAGGACTGGGCAGATCGCGTCCTGGGTGCACTGGGCCTGTGCAGAGAAACACACGGGGTAGAGGTGGTGGGACTGTTAGTAGCACACTGCATACTTACCCTGGACTTGTGAGCATCAGCCCGGGAGGTTTCCAGCGCATCTCTCCGCTCTCTCAGCTGGGCCTGCCTCTGCTCCAGGACCCGAATCTGCTTCTTCATGGCCTCCAGCTCGAGCTGCACCGAATGCAGCTTGAACGTGTCATCACCTGCACTCAAAGGTAGACATACATCCGCCATTAAAGCAAGTAACAGTGAGTAAAGCAATTGTAATCTGTGTGAATAGAGTATTAGCAATGCACGCGGGTTTAGCGACAACCATGCTGGTGATGCTAATGGGCTATAAGCTACTAGCGGACTCGGGAAATCAAAATAAAACTAGTGATAAGGCGCTCTGATTGTTTTTGTTGTAGAATACGATAGAGGATATATTCACACGTTTCACGGTATCACGGTATTGTTGTTACAGCTCTGAAATGTGTTATTTTTAAATGACTGGGTAAAAAAAAGAATTTTTTTCCTGTTGGACACAATATATTTTGTTTTTGAGCAACATACAGAATATTCGAAACAGTGGAATTAGTTTATTTTTTGCTTTGATTTGTTTCCTAAAAAGAAAAAAATTAAGACTGACACCTTTATTTAACCTAAATCTGTAATTAAGGACAGTTATTTAATTTTAGTTATATAATTCATATACATAGCATTTATATCATTTCATATCATTTAGTTATATAATAATAATCATACACATAATTAGATTTAATAATAACCCAGATTGAAGCAAAAACAGAATGTTCTGACAAGCTTTGTGAAATTATACCACGTAAACTTTTCAGAAGCTCCCCTCAGAAACTCATTCATATAAACCCCCAAATCAATATTCACTATAAATATTCTGCCTGCTACAGTATTTTTCTCTGTGCGTCCATCTTCAGCGTCTCTGGTCTGTGTTAACGGGCGTTAACGGACTTCATATTTTCACATAAATGACATTTTGGAAAATGATTGCATTGCAGTTTGTGCAAGTCCAGAACAGTCAGTGTTACTCTCTACACTGCACTCAGTCTGAGGGATTCCTACTCTTTCAGTCATCGAGGAGACATGGAAAACCGCGCATACCGCAGGAACGATATAATGAAAAATATTAATGGTTTTGAAACCGTGACATTTTCATGCCTAGTGTCTCATTTGAACAGCTAAACAGTCCCTAAACAGCTTATACTACTGTCTCAGCTATTAAAATAGTTCAGTTTTGGATGTAATATCAAAGTGATTATTTTATTTATTTATTTATTTATTTTTTTTAAGTTAAAATATAAAAAAGAAAAACGCATTTTTCATCTTTTTGAAATATGAAATATGTTTGAGTTTTTTTTTTTTTTTTAAAGTAACGACCAAGGGGCCAGTGCTAGACAGTGAGCCTATGTTTGATCAATTTAGCCTTCTCAAATCATCACAATTTGCCTAAAATAAAACCTATAGATATAAAACAGTTCAAGCATATAACAATGTTTAAATGTTAGACCCAGTTAACTGTGCGCTATATCCAATAGTTTGTGCGGAGGCACTTCAGGACATGGAGACGCCAGCGTGATCACTTGCATTTTTTCAGTGGATACGCCATCATTTTTGCACATAAAGGTAAAAGTAATACATAATTCGTAACTGCAAAGGGTCTTTTATTTGTGTGCACTCACAATATCAACAAAACTTTGTGCTTTTATAAAATAAAGAAAACAATCACCATGCGCTTTCTGCATCTCATCTTTAACAGGAGTACAAAAATTAACCGAAACTCAGTGAAAACATGCCTCACAGACGTGATAAATATATCTATAGAAAGCTCTAAATGATTACTTAACGAAATAAAACAAGTCAAAAAAAAAACTTTCATTATAATCATAATCCATAAAGATGCACTTCTCTCAAAAGGCGCGTCTAATAAGATGGCGAGTCAGGATCAGCAACTTCATCCTTGCAACACAGACTCAGAAAACACTAGTTTATTGGTAAATAATTCAAATATCTCCTTACTATTTCCCCCTGTCATATTTATGGTAATTACTTTTGATGGTACTTTGCGGCAACCTTGAGCCTATTGCGTGTATTTGCACAGAGAACTGTTCAGCTGCGCTGCTGCTGGTGGGACAATAAACACTGTCGAGTCGCTCTTGACAGTCGCGGTAGCACGGTCTCGTGTTGTTTCCACCAGCGCAGCAAATTTTTTTTTCATCACTAATTAATGGATGTCTAAAATATAAAAGTAAGGAGAAGTCTAAAACAGGCGGGAGGCCCGGCCCGCGTCTAAACTATGACGTGAAAATTATCCCGAAGCCCGGCTCGAGGGGCGTAAAAAAGTTGGGGTCCGTCGGGCTCGGGCTGAAATGCCGGCTTCTAGTGTCTGTTGTTGAACCACAAGGAGACTTTTTTTTTCCTTGAACGGCTGGTCGCACTGGTGCGACTGCTGATTTTTTTTTTTTAGTCGCACCATTGAGAAATTAGGTCACGTGCGTCCAAATAAGGTCGCACTCTAGAGCCCTGAATAATAATAATTTTATATTATTATTCCTATGACAGTAAAAGCCATATATTGTAAAACAATTGCACTGTGTAATAAATGTTTTAATTTTTTTTTTTTTTTTTTTTTTTTTTTTTTTTTTTTAGGTATATTATTTTACCTAACTATACTGTAGGGAAATTGCAATACTTTTGTCCTTATTTCTACACTTGCAAGCAGGGCCTAAAACTAACTTTCACATCTGCCAGTGGCTGTTGACTTGAGAAAATTTACCAGTCATAAATATTTTTCCTTGCCATGAATCTGTTTTTGCAACTACTACAACAACTAAACATATTTAATAAAACAAAATAAAAAGCCATTTGAAATTAGAACAAACCACTGCATTTTAATCACGATACAAATAAAGACACAAAGATACAACCTGCATGAAACAAAAACAGGCTGAATGACTAGGCAAATTCACTCTCTGACAGCAGGTGGCGCTTATGGATCAGCAATGATAAGGGGGGAAAAATGCCATCAAAACTTTTAAGTCAGTTCCTTTGAGAAATACATTCAT
Source organism: Cyprinus carpio (assembly GCF_018340385.1). Classification (NCBI taxonomy): domain Eukaryota; kingdom Metazoa; phylum Chordata; class Actinopteri; order Cypriniformes; family Cyprinidae; genus Cyprinus; species Cyprinus carpio. The sequence goes on from NC_056621.1 coordinate 24,359,845, forward strand.
ATAAACCCCCACCCCAATATTTACATTTTTCTTCCGAACAGTGAGCTTGCTGTGCCTGTACAGTATTTTCTCTGTGCATCTGTTAATTTTAGGCCATGCTTGCAAGAGATAAGCCCTTGAGCTTTTATTTTGGTGGAAACTTCAGTTGGAACTTTTATTTTGGTGGAAAACTCCAGCTTCTGTGAAAACAGGTTTACAAACATTACAGTATTTCATTAAATTAGTAAAGATTTGCCCATTGAAATGTTGAAAATTATGCAAATGTGCAAATTATGCATAACTGGTGGCCATTGCATTCCCAAACGGGCTAAACTCAGCACATTCAATAATGGAGTTCACTGCATTTACTGTGAATGGAGCCGCACTGAGACGCAGAAAATACAGAATCACGAGCTGATCGCGTGTGCTGCGCAATGTGCGCTCTTCACTTTGAAACAAGCAGCAACAGACTTGATAAGTCATAATAAGCTTTCGGTTTTAATTTGTTTTACGAATACTTGCCAAAGCAATGGCATGACACACAACATTAAATAACTTATGTTATAAGTATAAATATATCTTCGGTTTATTATGAAACTGTGGCGGGACAGATTAGACCCTCACAGCCTAGTTAATGAATGGGAAACACTGTCATAATTTAATGCTTGATTGACTGATTAAAAAGCTGTGTACAGGGTATATTTATTATGTATATATAAATACACACACATAAATTATATATTTAGAAAATATTTACATTTATATACATTTATATATTTATATTCTTATATTTTATATTATATATAAATATATTTAATATATAAACATAACATATTCTTCTTAAATATATACATGCATGTGTGTGTATTTATATATACATAATAAATATACACAGTATACACACATATATTATGTAAACAAAACTTTTATTTTGGATGTGATTAATCATTTGACAGCCCTAATATATATATATATATGTGTGTGTGTGTGTGTGTGTGTGTGTGTGTGTGTGTATATGTGTGAGTGTGTATGTATGTATGTATGTATGTATGTGTGTAAATCAGTCTGGCGAGCAAACTATAGAATTTACTAGCCAATGGCGATTTTATTGCCAAGGTGTGCATAGAGGGTTGTACAAACTAGGGCTGTGCAGTTAATCAAAATCGAATTGCAATCGCGATTAGAGACGTTGCGACGTCTGCCCCCCGTTTTTTGTATAATATTGTCATACGGTTGCTGTTCCAGTGAATAACGGTTTCCAATTCATTAGGTAAATTAGCTTATACACATATACTTGTACACTTTGTTTGACAATACATTTTTGCTTGTTGTGCCTTTGCTTGAGTACTTGGCTTCAATATTCAGATTTGCCAAAGTTTCATAGTTTAGCTTTTGTCAGTTAACCCTTTCTTGATCCCTTAACTATTCTGATCTTAAAAATTTGGTCAGTTAGCCATTCCCTGATTCATTTACATCACTATTTCGATTCTTGATTTCACAGTGCAGTTATGGTCAGATACGGTTACGGTTCATTCAGTAACATCACCATTGTGATCTGTGAAAACTTTCACAGTTCAGTACGGGTCAGCTGACCCTTCTCGGGGTCACTAACATCACTATTCTGATCTGTGAAAACTTTCACAGTTCAGTTTGGGTCAGCTGACCTTCCCAGGGTCACTAACATACCTATTCTGATCTGTGAAAACTTTCACAGTTCAGTTTGGGTCAGCTAACCCTTTCCTGAGCCACTAACTTAACTAATCTGATCTGTGAAAACTTTCACAATTAAGTATGGGTCAGCTGACCCATCCCAGGGTCACTAACATCACTATTCTGATCTGTGAAAACCTTCACAGTTCAGTTTGGTTTAGCTAACCCTTCCCAGGGTCACTAACATTACTATTCTGATCTGTGAAAACTTTCATAGTTCACTACAGGTCAGCTGACCCTTCCCTGGGTAATGTACATCACTATTCTGATCTGTTAAAACTTTCACAGTTAACCCTCTGAGGTCTAGGGTGTTTTGGGGGCCTGGAGAAGTTTTGACACCCCCTTTTTTTCAGTTGCTTATAAATAGATACATTGCTAAAGTCTGAAAACACTGTATTAAGTACAAACTGGACTACAATAATATGTAAATAGCATTTATGTACATGATTGTGTTTTTGAGAAAACAGCGTTTATGCATGGTTAGGAAAAAACTAAAATTTTGAAGTCACTGAAATAAGGTCATAAAACACCTAGAGAACATTTGTTCACAAGACTGTCAAACCTGGAGCTTGTAGCCTAGAATTTTTGCTTTAAAATTATGTGAAAATCATCTTGTTTACTCACTCACAGAAAACAATAGATTAATTTAAAATTTCTAAGACACTTTTTGTTTCAAAAGGGCATATGCGAGTAGGCGTCTACTATCATGAATATTTGTGTGATTCACACCTGAGAAGACAAAGACCCACATAATGAGCTGCATAATGAGCCGTTCAGTCAAGTATGTGACCGAGAGGGAAGAGTTACAAGAAAGAATGTGAGGACAAAATAAATGTATATATTTTCAGGTTTGTAGTATATTTAGAATATATTTAATTATCCCACAAAATAACTTGATTCACTTGCGAGGGCAGTTAAACAGTTTATTAGGAACAATCAAAGCTGACTTTCAAATCTGAATTTTTAGCATCATTACTCCAATCACACAATCTTTCAGAAATCATTCTAATATTCATATATTCTAAACAAAAAATCATTTATTATAAATATTATTATATTTTTTTTAATTAATTGAAAGAACAGCATCGTTTGTAACATGGTTATTGTATTTATCATCACTTGTGTGCTAAATAAAGTTTATATATATATATATATATATATATATATATATATATATATATATATATATATATATATATATATATATATATATATATATATATAAGGCCTGGGACGGTATTGAATTTTTCTTACCGCGGTTGAAAAGCAATAAATTCCCGCGGTATTGCGGTAAACCGCAACCCGCAAACCCCATTGCATGTTTATTTTCCATATTTTTACCTTCAGATTAGGCTACAGTCGTCGTCATCAAACAATCACTTAAACTATAACGACTTTTGCGCACACAGAGGCTAAGCAATTGAGCATAAGGAACACGTTTATTTAACATTTATTATTTCACATTTAGAATAAGAACATTTAGAACAGAAATTATGTCTGAAAAAAAAGTGCTGGCAAAACGAAAGGCGCTATGGTTTACATCCCGGCCTTCATATTTTTTGCTAGAAAAACTAGCATGTTCACTTTGTCAGGTTTAAGGGAGGCCCTGAAAGACGTAACGACGTTACCTGCAGCACTGAACACACGTTCTGAGGGAATGCTTGTAGCGCAAATGGTCATATATTTTCGGGCTACTTTGGAAAGCAGAGGGAATCGGACACTATTGTCCCGCCACCAGACAAGAGGGTCTGCGTGGGAATCCAGGGCTTCCTCCTGCAAATACCTTCTGATCTCTGTGTCTACACGAATTCTCTTGGGGGTCAGAGTAGATGTTTTTTCTTTTTTTTCCCCAAGTCAGTCAGCCAGATTCGTTTTTTTTTATTACTTATATAATATATGAATTATATTTAATATGATTTATATTTTATATTACATATTTGTACATGTTTCGCTATATTAATATTTATATAGATATTACGTGTGCGCTTTTTTGTCTCAGTGGTTAATGAAGGCTATTTAACGAAGGCATATAGAGTAATATAAATATGTAGACATATAGGCTAAATTAATATAAATATTTAAAAATCTATAATATATATAAATATTATTTATATTATATATTTTTACATATTTATATTTATTTAGCCTATATCTCGTGTGCGCTTTGGTCTCAGTGTGGTTCAAGGCTATAATTTAACGAATGCTATTTAATTTAACAAAGTGTCGCTACTCACAATATTGTGGTTGTTTTTTACTTATAAATAAGATAAATATAAATAATATTTATAAATAAGATAAATATAAATAATATTTATAAGTTAAAAAAACAATGACGGTATTGTGAGCAGCGACACTTTGTTAAATTAAATAGCATTCGTTAAATTATAGCCTTGAACCACACTGAGACCAAAGCGCACACGAGATATAGGCAAAGTTAATATAAATATGTAAAAATATATAATATAAATAATATTTATATATATTATAGATTTTTAAATATTTATATTAATTTAGCCTATATGTCTACATATTTATATATTATACATATAAATGCCATGTTTCGATGAAATAGTAGCTTAAATGCGCAATTGTCGGCTGCGCAACCACGTGAGAGACTTGTGTTAAGCAGAATAAGCACGTGCAATTAAAAACTGAGGTCCTGCGTTTTTGGCTTTCTCATGAGTCATCCGCCTGTATTTTATGCTTTAGTAAAATGAAATGAAATTCAATATATAGGCTACAAGACATTACACAGGTACTCTAGGCCTAATAGTCAATAGTCAGTTTTTTTTGTGCAGTGATGACGGTTACAGGTTTAGACCCGCGGTAGGCGTCATGTGACCGCGGTAATGCGGTAACCGTCCCAGGCCTAAAATATATATATATATATATATATATATATATATATATATATATATATATATATATATATATATATATATATATATATTTATATATATATATATATATACTGACTCCCAGCTTTTAAATGGTATAGTGTATATTGTTACACTTGGAGTAAGACTGGAGTAATGATGCTGAAAATTTAGCTTTGATCACAGGAATAAATTCAATTTTAAAATATATTCAAATAGAAAGCAGTTATTTTAAATAGAAAAAAATATTTCACAATATTACTGCTTTAGCAAATGCAACTTTCTGTATTTTGGATAAAATAAATGCAGGCTCATGTGTCATGTTAAAATATATAAATGAACATCACATACCTGCCATTTCCAAAATGTATATTGTTTATGTGCTTTGAAGGACATACTTTTTTGAAGAGACTTTGAAGAGATGGGAGTGTGTGCCTCGCTTGGTCTTAGCAGTGTTCCAGGTTCCTGAGTGTGCTGCTTATTTGCATTGGCTCGCTTTGCAACAGTTTATTTATCTGAAATAAAAAAGTAAGCATGCTTTTTACGCAAATAAACTGCATTATTAACATTATTGTGATGGTCACTGATACTATTAGTAATTTATAGAAAAAAAGAACACAATTACCACATAGCACATTTATTGTCAGTGATATTTGCAGCTTACTTGATACACTTTATTTATTCTTTTTTTTTATTTAAATTTTTTTTTTTTATTGCAAACACCAATGACAGGTATAACACATTAAAAATATTTACACCAGAGCTGTCTATGTTATAGAACATAAAAAAAAAAAAAAAAAAAACATCCTGGCATCGTGACACATTGAGATGATGTAAATGAAACTTCATAATGTTTCACCTGATTATACATTTAGTCAGGAATTATAGTTTGGAAAAAGTCTAACTAGTAAAATGTGTACAAGTTATATGAAAACTAATACAATAATAATAATAAAAAAGACTTACTCATGTTTATCTCTGCTGGGTCAAGCCGCTTCGTTCTTCTTTCTGAGGAAATCCAAATCTTATTCCTCTCAGCAGTCTTATTGAGGTGAATTATGTCTTATTCCTCTCAGCGCAAAGCGAACAGTAACATTTAAAAAAAGTGAAGTACAGTCTCGCTGCTTTGTTTGCTCTGATGAGGGCGGTTACCCGCCGCGAGCTTCACATGGATGCCTATAATAACAATAGCACGCTCGGTGCGTGGGCGTGGTTGCATTAAATATAATGAAGGGAGACGTGAAAGACGGACATCGCGTTGTTTTCATGTGGATTACTTTATCACAGAATATTTGTTTTTGGTAGCACTTGCTTAGTTTAAAAGTAGACATGTCAAGCTTATAGATATCTCTCTCATGTCTCTGTGTTGAGTATTCACTGAGTTACAGTTAATTTTAATGACTCGTTTCTAAATGAAGATCACTGCAGACCAAGGCTGCAGACAGCCCACTCTGTTTGTTTTCTTTATTTTATAAATGCACAAAGTTTTGTTGTTATCATGTGTGTATACAAATAAAAGTAGACCCTTTACAGATTAGTTTGATGTATTGCTTTTATCAGTATGATCAAAACTGAAAGTGTAATTTAAGTTATTTTCGGTCTTATCATGAGAATTTGCCTCAAAACACGTATCCGCGTTAGCCGACTTCAGAGGGTTAAGTATGGGTCAGCTGACCCATCCCAGGGTCAATAACATTACTATTCTGATCTGTGAAATCTTTCACAGTTCAGTTTGGGTTAGCCAACCCTTCCCAGGGTCACTAACATCACTATTCTGATCTGTAAAAACTTTCACAGTTCCCTACGGGTCAGCTGACCCTTCCCTGGGTAATGTACATCACTATTTTGATCTGTTAAAACTTTCACATTTAGTTTGGGTCAGCTGACCCTTCCCAGGGTCACTAACATCACTATTCTGATCTGTGAAAACTTTCACAGTTCACTACGGGTCAGCTGACCCTTTCCTGGGTCATGTACATCACTATTCTTATCTGTGAAAACTTTCACAGTTAACCCTCTGAAGTCGATTAACGCGTATACGCGTTATGAGGCATTTTCTCCTGATAACCCCGAAAAGAACTTAAATTACACTTTCAGTTTTGATCGTACAGATAAGAGCAATACATCAATTGAATCTGTAAAGGGCCTACTTTTTTTGTATACAGACATAATAACAACAAAACTTTGTGCATTTATAAAATAAAGAAAACACACAAGGTGTGCTGTCTGCAGCCTTTGTCTGTGCTGATCTTCATTTACAAATGTGTCATTAAAATGAACTGTAACTCAGTGAATACTCAACGAAGAGACATGAGAGAGATATCTATAGAAAGCCTGACATGTCTACTTTTAAACTAAGCAAGTGCTGCCGAAAACAAATATTCTGTGATAAAGTAATCCATATGAAAACAACGCGATGTCCGTTTTTCATGTCTCCCTTCATTATCTTCTAATGCGACCACGCCCCCGCGCTGAACGCGCTTTTGAGATGATGTTTCACTGAAGCGCGCGGCTTGAATATGCCCACACAACAGAAGACGCAGTGAGATTGTTCAAGTTTTTTTTTATTTTACTGTTTGCTTCGCGATGAGAGGAATAAGTCATAATTCACCCCAAAAAGATGTGATGTGGTTGAGGATTTGAGATTTGGATTTCCTCAGAAAAAAGAATGAAGCACTTTATCCAGCAGAGATCATAAACATGAGTAAGTCTCTTTTTATTTATTTATATACTTGTACTAGTTTTCACATAACGTGTAAACATTTTACTAGTTAGACTTTTTCCAAACTATAATTCCTGACTAAATGTATAATCAAGTGAAATATTATGAAGTTTCAATAACAATATACACTACTATACAATTCAAAAGCTTGATATAAATAATATAAATGTAACAAATAAATGTAACTTTAACAAATGTAACAAACAATGCTGTTCTTTCAATTTATCCCCCCTAAAAAACGAAAAAAAAAAAATTCTCAGCTCTTTTAAACATTATTAATAATAATAATAATAATAATAACAATAAATGTTTTTTGTAGAAAATAAGATTGTTAAAAGGATTTCTGAAGGATTGTGTGACTGGAGTAATGATTCAAAAAATTCAGTTTGAAAGTCAGCTTTGATTGTTCCTAATAAACTGTTTAACTGCACTCACAAGTGAATATTAAATTATGTTGTGGGACAGTTAAATCTATTCTAAATAAACTACAAACATAAATTGTATACATTTATTTGGTCCTCACATTCTTTCTTGTAACTCTTCCCCTCTCAGTCACACAGCTGACTGAAAGGCTCATTATGCAGCTCATTATGTGTGTCTTTGTCTTCTCAGGTGTGAATCACAATGATATTCATGATAGTTGATGCCTACTCGCATATGACTTTTACCAACAAAAAGTGTCTTAGAAAATTTAAATCAATACATTGTTTTCTGTGAGGGAGTAAACAAGATGATTTTCACATAATTTTGAAAGAAAAATTCTAGGCTACAAGCTCGAGTTCTCAAAAGTCCCGGGAACCAATGTTCTGTATGTGTTTTATTGCCTTATTCAAGTGATTTTACATTTTTAGTTTTTCACTAACCACGCATAACATTTTTTTTTCTCAAAGACACAATCATGTACATACATGCTGCTTACATATTATTATAGCCCAGTTTGTGCTGATTACAGTGAGATGAGACTTTAGCCATTTAGATATTTATAAGAAACTGAAAAAAGCACAAATGTCAGGGCATGACAAAACTTCTCCAGGCCCCAAAAATACCCTTAGACTCCAGAGGATTAAGTTTGGGTCAGCTGATCCTTCCCTGAGCCTCTAACTTAACTATTCTGATCTGTGAAAACTTTCACAGTTCACTACGGGTCAGCTGACCCTTCCCAGGATCACTAACATCACTAATCTAAACTGTGAAAACTTTCATATGTCTGTTTTGGTCAGCTGACCCTTCGCTGGGTCACTGACGTCACTGACATCACTGTTCTGATCTGTAAAAACTTCACAGTTAAGTATTGGTCAGCTGAGGTGGTAATATCCTGTTATGGGGTGTTTCACTGCAGCATGGACTGGAGCACTTGTCAGAATAGAAAAAATATGGATGGGGAAAAATACTGTCAAATTCTTTTGGAAAATCTGCTGCCTTCTGCCAGAAAGTTGTCAACGGGAAGAAGCTTTACCTTCCAACATGACAATGACCCAAAGCACACAGCATATACGGGCACCTTAAATGTGCAAAATAAAAATATAAAATGATCATAGTAATAACAATAATAATAATTAAATCTACAGCAATATATGCACGTGTGTGTGTGTGTGTATATATATATATATGTGTATGTAATTACAAAATTAAATTGTATTACAGAAGCTTAGAAAAATATTTACAAAACATAATGACATAAATTAACGCCGGCAGAACTTTTACACTTCACAGAAGAATAGCTACTCTTTATGGCCACGATAAATCAGAAAAATGAAGAAGATCAATTGCCTGTGCGTTGAAACAATTGTGCTCAACATTTTGTCCTATGCGCAAATGCACTGATGTACACTGATGCACACACAAATCATAAGTTATGACTGAAAATATATGCATATATATTAACATCGATATATATAAAAAAAAAAAAAAGTTTTCACAGATCCTCCGGCCTCGCGCGCGCACTCTCAGTCTTCAAACTGTCTTGCTTTCCCTCCCTCCTTCGCGCATATTAATCTAAATTGATATTACCATCAAAATCAATTGAGAATTGACACGATGATAGGTCGGAAGACCGAAGTTTCACGTGAAGCATTCAGAGATTTTTTTTCCCTGAATTATCGCTGGGTGTGAACTGTACTAAAATAACGTTGCCTTATCTTCTCTGAAAAGCGCACATCAAACTCACATAAACCACACTTTAAATAAAATAAAAAAACAAAACCAATCAAGAAATGAAATCTTTTCTGACACAAAACAAATCCTATGCCATAACCAAAATACAATCACAATCACACTCGCCCTCGCAATCCACCTTTTTCCTCAACGCTGAAGTAAGTCTATGGGTGAGACTTCCGTTTCATTAGCCGCTATAGGTAAATAACGAGGAGAATAACCACGTGCAGTAAACGGTAAAACTGTTTGCAGTACAAACCAGTGTGTTCTTAATTAAGATAACAGGTTAAAATAATATGATAGGACACATCAATTGTCAATATCAAGCAGCAAAACGAACTGTTTTATACAGCTAAAAATAGCTGGACGCAAATGAGACTTTTCTTTCTTCAGTGGAAAAGAAATTAAGTTTTTTGAGGAAAACATTTCAGGATTTTTTCTTCATGTAATGGACTTCAATGGCAACCAACTCAGTTGGTTGCTATTGTTTCCTCAAAAAACTTAATTTCATTTCCACTGAAGAAAGAAAGACATTGATATCTTGGATGTCATTGGGGGTGAGTAAATGATTAGGAAATTTTCATTTTGAGGTGAACTAATCCTTTAAGTTTAAAATAAAAATGTTTAAATGTAATATATTTTTCTCCTGGTCCTTATTTTAAATAGGTCATAAAAATATCAATAATTATCTATATCGACCGATATAAAACACTTATATCGTGATACAGTTTTCAGCCATATCGCCCAGCCCTAGATGTTACTGACTCGGTGAAACCGTTATCTGACCATAACTGCACTGTGAAATGTTTTCACAAATCGAAATAGTGATGTAAATGAATCAGGGAATGGTTAACTGATCAAATTTTTAAGATCAGAATAGTTAAGGGATCAAGAAAGGGGTAACTGATAAAAGCTAAACTATGAAACTTTGGCAAATCTGAATATTGAAGCCAACTACTCAAGCAAAGGCACAACAACCAAAACTTTATTGTCAAACAAAGTGTACAAGTATATGTGTGTATAAGCTAATTTACCTAATGAATTGGAAACCGTTATTCACTGGAACAGTAACCGTATGACAATATTATACAAAAAACGGGGGGCAGGGCAAGAGAAACACGGCCATGTGATAAAATGCTATTGTGAAAGTTTTCACAAATCAAGCTCGACCTAAAACAATGTTTTTGTTTTCCAGCAGTCTGCATGTTTATTGGTAATAGACGTTAAACATGAATAACGCCTTTCTTTCACATTCCTTACTGGCGGACTTACCATGGGGTTTACGGACAAGAGCTTTGCTGTGAAAAAATTCAAAGATCAAGCTGGTGAAGTTGACATCGGTTTCATTCCTCAAAGTGTCCAACTTTTGGAGCTATAGGCATTATAAAATTAAGAGTCGCTACGAAAAAATAACCCTGATTTTGGCCCTAAGGACAGCATCACCTGAATTCACAAATCATAGAGAATGATATTCAGTATATACATGTCTATGACAGCGCACTGCGTATTTATAGCCAAAAGAAATCTGAATATCAAACCGCAAACTGTCTTTACTGCGGTGCGTCACCGGACATATCAAGAGCTCCCTTATCGGTTCTGCTTTCAGTACTGGAGAATAAAAGATACATTCTTAGATGTTTTTATTAGTACATATACGTTATCTTGCACATTTTATCTCCCTAACAGATTCTAATTTGAAAGAAGTTTATAATGCATGTTCGCTATTCCCAAACCAGAAGACCGCACACACAGCCTGTGTCTCTGAATGCTTCTCATACTCGCTCCTCTCTGCTGTGTCTCACGGAGGAGCATTTAAACTCGTCGCACACACGCAGCCTCGTAATGCTTGGTTATACTCACGCGCGGTTCCACACCACACATTTCCACGAGTGCATCTGGCAAAAAAGATGAGGTTGATGCACGCGCGCTACCTGTGTCAACTCGAGCCTGGTTTGGCATTTAAAACAAGTGTAAATTCAGTCTAACTGCTTTGCTAATTTCACTTGGATGAAATGAAACATTCAGCATACTTGTTCTTAAAATCCCAAATGCTTAAAAATGAATAAATCAGCCTAAGTAACCTACGTGATGGATTCTATTTGTGGAATGTAATCTGTCAGATGGAAAACAATAGAACAACGGTAATTCCTATTGGAATAATGCCCAAAACACGCTAAAAATTTATTTTGTAATTGTTTTAATGGAAACCATAAGAATTTCTGTGATGTTTTTTTTTTTTTTTTTTTTTTCAGCAGGGTAACGATACTGCGCTGCATACTATTGACAATATTAAACTGAAGCTTGACTTTGTAAAATTAAAATCGCAAATCAAATCGCAATATCTGTCAAAAAAATCACAATTAGATATTTTCCCCAAACTGCAAAGCCCTAGTACAAACCGAACCATGAGTAAGATGAACCATTCCACCTCTAATCTGTTCTTATTATATTTGCTTCAGGGAAAAAAAATTATAAATGCTAATTTGTATTCTGTATTTTTTTCTGTTGTGGAAACATTTATGTTGTGTTTTAGGTTCATATGAGCAGAGCATTTAGTTACATCATAGTCACAACAACATGGCGTTTTCTTAAATATTTTATATTGTGCATCAGAGCTTATATTTTGCATCATATATAAGTATTTTTGAGGATATTGCTTTTACTTGACTATATTTACATATGTGATCTTGAAGGAATCCAAAAGATGTACTGAATTAAGTTAACATTAAACAATTCTTAACACTGTTAAACAATGTTAACATTTAACAATGCTAAAATATTTTAGGATTTAAAATTATTGCAAAGTTTAATCCTGTAAAGTATTGCAGTTAGTCTGTTGGCAGCATTAGGCATATCAATGAAAGACTAAATGTGCATTCAAACTGTTTATTCAGTTAAAACTTATAGGTTTGAGCAAAATTTTCTGTTGTAATTAGGGATCGACCGATATGCATTTTTCAGGGCCGATGCCGATACCGATTATTACAGATCAAGGAGACCGATAACCGATATTTTGAACCGATATGTGTCTAGTGTAAAAATGAAAATTAATGTCAAAATTAAGAATAAAAAGGCCTCTGACAAAGACTCTCTTTAAATTATTTTAACACATCTTTAATTCTGAGAACTGTTCATAATAACAGCATTAATATTAATAATAACAACAAACATAAAGTAGTGCTGGGAGCATCCATCAGCAGCATTCTGTAAACTAAGTAAAACTTGCATCCATCAGCAGCATCCTATAAAACAAAGTAAAACTTAAAGCAAATTTAAACAGCAACAAATGAACAAATAATGGAAAATAAATGTAATCTCTCTCTCTCTCTCTCTCTCTCTATATATATATAATGTATGTGTGTGTGTGTGTGTTATATTTAGCATTTTATTTGCAACCCAGAATTGCATTAAAATCACACACAACCCATATTGTAATAGTGTTTTTTTTTTTTTTTTTTTGATGTGTAAAATGTTTGTTTGACTGTTTATCACGGCGATACAAACTAGGAAGTATACAGGACAGCGTCATCCAGAAACGTGCAATGTGAGATTATTGACAATTTACGTTATTAGCATAGGGTTATTGGCAGGGTGCGATTTGTGAAATAAACAGAGGGGGGGATGCTTTTGAAAAATTTTATGAAATGTTTTTAGTACGACGGAAAATTGTATTTAGTGTGATCTCAGTTTAATAAAAAACATTGTAAGCCTACGTTAGGCCTATTAATTGTAATGATTTAATGTCCACGGTTATTCAAACAACAAATTACATCGAGAAAGCGAGCAAAGAACACAATGGAGCTTTTCGAAACTCCGAATCAGTTAAACCCATTGCATCGCAAAATGATTCACTGTTTCGATGCGCTTCAATCGGATCGCGTATCGCGAATCATTTGATTCAGATCTGGACGTCAGAGCGGGTTTGTATGATGTTTTCATCCCCACCGGGGATAAAAGTTATTCAGCAGAGGCAGGGATGCATAGACCAGAAGGGGGGAAATCCCCCCCATCCCCCCCGGCAAATCGTTATTAGTTATTAGTCAAATGAGAGAGCGCGGCCGCGGAGATAACTAAATCAGGAATAGGGAGCTCGCGTCGCGTCAGGGCGTCAGAGCTCGCGCTTGATGCCCTTTCAGCTCTTCAAAATTGCATAATGGTAATTCTGAATCTGTATGATAAATTATTTTGCAATCATGTTAGAATAAAGCAATATTTTTCCAAATATGCGCAATTTTTTTTACTAAGAGCCCTAACGGAACGGACGCTGTTCAGTGAAGCAACACAAAAAAAAAAAAACCGCAGCAGACGTGAGTGAATTCATTCGTGTTGATAATCTATTCACAATACAACGTTAAGTTGGCCGAATGGTGAGAGAAGTAGGTTTTAGTTTCACTATCTCAGCACTGATGTGATGATCCGTTAAAGCATATCACTGCAATGACGGACACTGACCGGGAATTCACAGTATAAATAACTGAACGGGGCTTGTCATCATAAATCGATTATATTTAGGTGTTTTGCAACTTCAGTGTAGTGATTTATTGAAACTTCAGGAACGTTTACTGCATTCTTACCTTCGAGAGATAACTTATTGAAGTGTGATGATGATCACTGAAGCAGCTCCTCCTGTGCTTTCGGTGTGAGAGCGGAACATTTTCCAGCCGCGCCCAGCCGTATTGATTGGCCAGCTCGTGACTCCCAACAAATCAGACGGACGATGGGCGGGGCTTAGTCTAGGCCACAGAGCGGTCGCGCTCTGACTGAGGTGGCTGAATCAGTGCCAGATCGCGCATTTCAAAATAAAATGGTTTTATTATCGGCAAATCGTTTTTGAAAATGGCCGATGCCGATAACAATAAAAATGCTTAATATCGGCGCCGATAATCGGCCACGCATAAAATCTCTACACCCATATTTAAAAACACAACACAAAACACAATACTTCAAAATTTTAATCCTTGAATAAAATAACTAAAAACTTTTTTTCATTAAATACCTTAATTTTATGAAGCTACAATACTATTTTTGTGCACAAAGAAAACAAAAATAATGACTTTATTCACCGATTTCTTCTCTTCCATGTCAGACTTCGACACTTTCACGGAGTTGCCAGTGTTGCCATGGCAATAAATTAATTTATAGCTTTGCAATGCTTTGACAAACCATAATTCTTTTGATAACTTTTCGTCATGATAGTCTGGACATGCCAAGTTTTGTGTGAATCAGCCTAGAACAAGTCAAGTCACCTTTATTTATATAGCTCTTTACACAATGCAAATTGTGTCAAAGCAGCTTTACAGTGTTAAACAGGAAAAAAGACTATAGAATGCAAAACGAATTTCAGTTCTGCTGTAAAGCAGCTCTAAAAAGACAAAAGTAAACAATACATTTTTTCAGTTAAAGTCTATTCATTTTTGATTCAGTAATGTCATCAGCCAGCTCAGTTCAGTTCTCTTCAAATAGTGTTTGTCCATTGAAGAATAGATTATCATAAAAATAAAGGCAGGCATACACGGTGCGATTTTGAAGGTCGGAACGTCGTGAGCCCTGGCACGTCACGATTGAGTTTACCCGAAAATCGTACGAAGGCAGTCACAAATGAAACGAATTTACTGCGATTTTACATACTCTGATGTAAGCATTACATTTCGTGCCATACTCGACATTAACGCCAGACAAGTAACATGATTCAAACATCAAAAACGTTAATCAAAAATAACTATGTAAACACCAAAACGCAAGTGTTATTCTGATTTTATTACATTTACAGTAAGTGGCGAATAGTGGATATAGCGACTGTATATAATGCATATACTGACAGAATAAGGTAGCGCTGCTGAGGAGAGGCTCACGCAGCCTCTCCAGGAGAAATCAAAACGCGCAAAGAAATTCAGCATCCTGAGGTAAAAATTCAAAATGGAAAGTTTTTTTTATATTTAAAATACAGTTAGTTAGGCAACATCACACAACGTTTTCACCATTAGACCTGTTTAATAGTTCTGTAAAACAGTTCAATAAGCAAATACAATAAATATTAGGTCACTTACATTTTAGGCGCGAAAACACAGTGCATCAAACAGCAACCAGCCAATTCATTGCTGATTGATTCTGTGTTTTGAACGAGATGGTTGACTCAGTTTCATTAGCCCATTTATGAACATCTGATGAATCTGCCATTTGAACAAATCATTTGAATGAACAACTCAATGACTCGGTCATTAAACGCTCACTACTGGCAAAAACAGATGAGAATATTGCTTAAGAATAAATCATGTTTGCAAAAAAAAAAAAAAAAAAAGAAACAAAGATGAAGGACATGGCTGAAAAGCAGAGAAAAGCATGGACTTTCTGTTCTTCATAAACAACTCGAGGTAAGTAGGCTACTTCTGAAGCTGAAAGGCAAATTTGGCACAATTCGGAATAACCAATAAAAAATAGAGCTGTATAATTAAACTAAAATTACTATATAGACTATTTATATACATAATGTCAATATTACATAATATCAACTTCAGATGGATCTCCAAATCGTCTCGTTCAACCACACATACCCCACAAATTTAAATGACAGCGACCGGGTTTTTTGTTTTTTTTTTGACATGTTTGAAAATTATCAGGAGGTCGGGAGGTGCTCGTGACGTTCTCGGATCGGCCCGTAATTATTGTCACATGGTATGAGCCGCGACCATGCAAGCATCTGCAATTTTCTCCCAAGAGAAAAAAAAAAACGCCTGAGAGCTCATACGACAGCAAAAATCGCACCGTGTACACCTGCCTTAAGACTTATTTTTGATCAGACTTAAAGCAAAGATTCAGATAAAACATACATTTGATTCTATCACACACAGTTGCAGAGCTCTTAGCTAAAATGTGGCACTATAATTTTCACAAAATGTGGTATGTTTATGTTCACACAATGTATGAATGAAAAGGTAGGCCATTCCGATTTAACGTTATAAGCTGCTACAACTTGATTGGCTGCTGGCGGCCATGTTTTTTCATGTCGCTGAGTCATAATAGAGGACATGGTGGTACATCCACTAAAGCAGCTGCTTACCAATTTTTCTATGTTTCTGGATCATACCGTTGAAGAGTTAGTGTTTTTTTTTTAGTTGTAGCGTGCCCTATTGGAGTAATTTGTTTAAATTTGGTATTCGTCCACTGTTAATTTTGTCAGCGAAAAGTATGAACAAAAAAGTTTGTTGACATTGAAAACATTGTTGACATTTTCCCATGACTTAAGTGAGATGACAATAAGGTCAATAAATGATAAACTGTAACTATATCAGCATGTAAAATTGTTGATGATAAAAGTCAAGACTAAAATGTATTTAAAAAATTAAAAACAAACCTATGCCAAAATTTATTTTCATTTATGTCTGAAAAAAGGAGACAAAATATTCAAATAAATTTCTCAAATGACAACATTTTTTTTAATTCTAATGTTGGGGAAAAAAAAAGTTTAACTATTATGCAGCATGACTAAAATGATCAGACATTTAGTCAACTAAAACTTGACAAAACAAAAACAGGACAAGGTTGACTAAATATGATAATAGCTAAAAAGTACATCTGAGACCAGGATTAAGAGTAATACTAATTTAAAAGACTAAGACTAAATTAAAAATGGCTGACAAAATTAACACTAGTCCACAGAATGTCCTGTGGTGTGATGGATGGTTCATTAAGTTTGCATTTTGCATTCAGCAGGTACTGGTCAATGCATATAAATATATATTATATATTTAATTAACTAATATCTTAGAAATATATTGATTTGCCATTGGCAAATTAAAAATTATTTTTACATAACTTTTCATCTCGCGATGATGCCTGCCAAGTTGTGTGCTAATCAGATCAACAGCCAAGGAGGAGTTTGAAAAAGTATATTTTTCAAATAATTCAAAATGGCAGAAAGGAGAGCGAGAATCAGGGATTCATATTTTGAAACTAGCATTTATGGTTGTGGAGATTAAAACCCAACAGTGACACAGAACACAACAGTGCTGCTTATAGCACTACCTAGGGTCAGACTGATGTTTGTCTATTCACCGGAGTAGTCGATGGGATTTCTGACCATCCCACCAAGTTTGGTATTTCTACGGATTACAATCTCTGGCGCCCAGATGGTTTAGTCCTGGGCGAACACTGACAGTGGGGCTCTGCAGTATCTCAGTTACACAGTTCATTTTCAGTACAAAAGTCTGCAGACATATAGTTCTCATCTATCCATACAGCTTTCGCTCTGATAGTTATATGCTCTGCCCAACAGGAGGTTGACCATTTTGGAGTTTATGAAAATTGCATGCAAATTCACAGGTCCGTTTTGCATCTGAAAACCCGAGATCTGACCTGAGCAGGATTGTGTCCAAAACTTTGATGATTATCTCTGACACAGCTCAGGTCTGATGTTAATTATTTAGTTATGTTAATAAATTAAAATAAATGTGCTTTTACTGAATGGACCCAAGAAGACCCGAATTCTTTTAAAATATGCCAATTTTCAATTATTCCTTTTGGATATTTAACAATATTTTATTATTTAAAAGAAAAAAATATTTATAATTCTTTAAGACAATGTTATCCCCCTTCTTCTCTGTCCATTATCCATGCTTCTGTGTGTAAAATTCTAAGCCCTCCAGGAAATTGGTGTACCTTTCACATAACCTGCACTATGCAATACTCAAGGCATTCAAGAGAATGAGTCTCAATATTAACATAAATATAAATTTTGAGATGCAACATAAAGCTTATGAGCGGTTTATCTATTTGGAATTGCTTACCCAAGTGGAAAAATTATATACTGTAGCCAAATATCAATTACCAGTTTGATGCCAAACAAATCAACTAAATCAAACCAACAAAAAAAAAAAATGTGTATATAAATACAGTGCCTTGCGAAAGTATTCGGCCCCCTTGAACTTTGCGACCTTTTGCCACATTTCAGGCTTCAAACATAAAGATATGAAACTGTAATTTTTTGTGAAGAATCAACAACAAGTGGGACACAATCATGAAGTGGAACGAAATTTATTGGATATTTCAAACTTTTTAACATAAAAAAAAATGAAAAATTGGGTGTGCAAAATTATTCAGCCCCTTAAGTCAATACTTTGTAGCGCCACCTTTTGCTGCGATTACAGCTGTAAGTCGCTTGGGGTATGTCTCTATCAGTTTTGCACATCGAGAGACTGAAATTTTTGCCCATTCCTCCTTGCAAAACAGCTCCGAGCTCAGTTAGGTTGGATGGAGAGCATTTGTGAACAGCAAGTTTTCAGTTCTTTCCACAGATTCTCGATTGGATTCAGGTCTGGACTTTGACTTGGCCATTCTAACACCTGGATATGTTTTATTTGGAACCATTCCATTGTAGATTTTGCTTTATGTTTTGGATCAGTCTTGTTGGAAGACAAATCTCCGTCCCAGTCTCAGGTCTTTTGCAGACTCCATCAGGTTTTCTTCCAGAATGGTCCTGTATTTGGCTCCATCCATCTTCCATCAATTTTAACCATCTTTCCTGTCCCTGCTGAAGAAAAGCAGGCCCAAACCATGATGCTGCCACCACCATGTTTGACAGTGGGGATGGTGTGTTCAGGGTGATGCAGCTATGTTGCTTTTACGCCAAACATAACGTTTTGCATTGTTGCCAAAAAGTTCGATTTGGTTTCATCTGACCCAGAGCACCTTCTTCTCCACATGTTTGGTGTGTCTCCCAGGTGGCTTGTGGCAAACTTTAAACGACACTTTTTATGGATATCTTTAAGAAATGGCTTTCTTCTTGCCACTCTCCATAAAGGCCAGATTTGTGCAGTATACGACTGATTGTTGTCCTATGGACAGAGTCTCCCACCTCAGCTGTAGATCTCTGCAGTTCATCCAGAGTGATCATGGGCCTCTTGGCTGCATCTCTGATCAGTCTTCTCCTTGTATGAGCTGAAAGTTTAGAGGGACGGCCAGGTCTTGGTAGATTTGGCAGTGGTCTGATACTCCTTCCATTTCAATATTATCGCTTGCACAGTGCTCCTTGGGATGTTTAAAGCTTGGGAAATCTTTTTGTATCCAAATCCGGGCTTTAAAACTTCTCCACAACAGTATCTCGGACCTGCCTGGTGTGTTCCTTGTTCTTCATGATGCTCTCTGCGCTTTAAACTGACCTCTGAGACTATCACAGTGCAGGTGCATTTATACGGAGGACTTGATTCCACACAGGTGGATTCTATTTATCATCATTAGTCATTTAGGTCAACACTGGATCATTCAGAGATCCTCACTGAACTTCTGGAGAGAGTTTGCTGCACTGAAAGTAAAGGGGCGAAATAATATTGCACGCCCAATTTTTCAATTTTTTATTTGTTAAAGTTTGAAATATCCAGTAAATTTCGTTCCACTTCATGATTGTGTCCCACTTGTTGTTGATTCTTCACAAAAAATTACAGTTTCATATCTTTATGTTTGAAGCCTGAAATGTGGCAAAAGGTCGCAAAGTTCAAGGGGCCGAATACTTTCGCAGGCAACTATATATATATATATATATATATATATATATATATATAATATATATATATATATATATATATATATATATATATATAATTTTTCTCTTCTTTTTTTTTCCTCTCATACAAAATAATTTGTGAAAATCCACAGAAAGCATATTTGTGTATAGCTAAAATGTATAGCTAACCTAAATGTTACAAAGAAAAATCAGAGAATGAATTTCATTGAAGATGGGCATACTGTTAAATTACACGTGCTGTGGTGTTTCTTGTTGCCTCTGATTTTGGTTTCTGACATAACCGTGTTTGAAAACATGACCACTTGCCACTGCAATCCAGGCTGTGTAGATGTTGCTGCTTTTACTTTGTCAGGTTTGAAAAAACTGCCATCAGTTGGACTCTGGTCTAATTTTATTGGGTCTGTGTCGGATCATTTTATTTATTTATTTATTTTATTCATTTACGAACCTCGAGTTTGGGTAGGAAGTGATTTAGGGCGACTTAGGGCAGGTACATATTTTAGGACCCAAGAAGACCCCTAGCATGCAGTGAACTTTGAAATAGTGGATTCATCATCGTCCTAGTAGATTTATGTGTTCGTCACCAAACAGATTTTTGATATATAAAATGGTTTAGCTATGGCGAGACAATAATTTTATGACAAAAAAGGGAAACATGAAATGTTATACTGTTTGCATACATTAAAATTAAACACAATCTGTATTAAGTTTTTGCCAAAAAACAGAAAAACTGAAATTATTTATTTAGTCAATTAGTTCAGCCCTATGTTGCTAGCATTTGATGGTGTAAATGTGTGTTTCAGCACTTTCAGAAGACATGCAATATATGCTACGGCTAATGCTAAACCCAGAGACCTGCAAAAGAGCTACAGCACAGCAGTTGCTCTCTCTGCCCTCTGTGTGTAAACGCAAGTGGAGACGACAGCTTTCCCTCTGCATCATTGAGAGCTTTCTGTCCTTATTCCACTGGAGTCAGGTAAGAATCACATTTATTATTCTGGGTTATTTGCTCCATAATAAGCTCAGTGACATGCTGTCCGTTACCACCAAAAATAGTTTCAACTCAAAAAAGTAGTAATGTACATATAGTATATAGTGAAAGTGTACTGGATAGTTTAAAAACTCCAGTGTAGTTTTTGTTGAAGCACTTACATAAAAAAATTATTAAAATGTTTCTGAGCTGTAAAGTTGTCCAAATCATGCTTTTCTGGGCAGATGAACATCTGATAAGGTGTTAAAGGGATAGTTCACCCAAAAATGAAAATTTGATGTTTATCTGCTTACTCCCAGGGCATCCAAGATGAAGGTGACTTTGTATCCTCAGTAGAACACAAATAATGATTTTGGAACTTCAGCCGTTGCAGTCTCTCAGTCATACAATGCTTGGCAATGGTAACATAATCTGTGAGAGTAAAAAAAAAAACATGCACAGACAAATCCAAATTAAACCCTGCGGCTCGTGATGATACATTGATGTGTAAAGACACAAAACGATCAGTCTGTGCAAGAAACTGAACAGTATTTATATATATATATTTTTTTTTTTTTTTTTACCTCTGATTCACACAATGTCCGAACTGTTACAACTCTTGTGAACATGCTTCACAGCAGCAGGCGTCTGAGGCATCCTCTTCTTCTTGCTTGCTTTATGGCGGATCACAGACTTATAAGTGCATTACCGCACCTATCTCTCAAGTGGACCATTGACATTCCTAATTGAGATTGTAGATAGAGTGTTAATGGTCCATTTGAGAAATAGGTGGCGGTAAGGCAAATTTTCTATTTATATAGTTTTGTTTATTTCGGTACGCTTTGCAAATTTTAACACAAATGACAATAAAGAGTCAAGGTTTAACATTTGTGTCCTCTGTGTGCAACGCCGTACTACACAGACATTAGTAATCAAACACATAGAGCATCGTAACAGACCAAATTAATAGATCACAAATCACCTACTCCATTGGTTTCCAAACCAAAGAACTTAAACTGACAAGAAGTGAAAGCCAATAGAACATTCCATTGCAACAGCAGCGCCCAGCAGCAGCCCTACTCTTTCGCCGTTTTGGGGTGAAATTGACTCGGCACTCCACTAGATTCTAGCTGTCGCTATGGCAAATATCAACTGCCTTGTTTAAAAAAACGTACATTAAAGCTGAAATACAGCCTGAACGATGACAACAATAACGTTCAATCACTAGACTAGTGATCATCAAATCCCTTTAACAGTTTATTTTACAATAATTTATTTTAAAGTCTTCCCTTTTTTCACAAAACATTTTGCTCTCTAGAAACCATGTCAGTTTTGGTTGAAGATATTTTAATTTCAATTGTTAACATTATAAACACTGATTTAATACTGACATATGAAATTAAATTAAAGAAAGAAAAATTATGAATGTTGGACAATAAATATATAACAGGAATATAACAGCTGGACAGTAAACTGTTTTTGCAGTATTGTATTATAGTAATGTCCGTAAAAGGAAGACTGTAAACTATATATATATATATATATATATATATATATATATATATATATATATATATATATATATATCAGAGATGTGATTTTTCCGTAGAAAAGAAACATCACGGGCAGAATGGTCCTAAGAGCGCTGCATGAGCTTGTGGCGCCATCTGCAGGACAGTTCAAAGCATTCAAATGATTCAAAGTGCCAAACGCGAGCAGAATAAGAACTGAAATGTTTTACTTGACCTGGTGACTTTTTATGAATGTCGGTGAGAATTTGAGATTGGTAGTGCTTAGGGGTGTAAATCGGATGGTTCGTCACGATACAATTCGATATCGATTCTCATACCCAGTGATACGATATTTGCCGATACCTCTAAAAATTCTACGATACGATTACGATTTGATTCGATACAGAAGTATATCGATATTTTGATATTATACATCTATTTTAAACAACCATCTACATTTTTATTAACTCACAAATGCAACCAAAATATATAAAATGTACATTTATCTGAAATTTTCACATTGTGTACCTCAATTGGGACATTCACAATAAAAAAATAGGCCTACACATTTTTTTTTTTTTTTTTAATAATAAATAAAAAAAATAAATAAAAAAAAAAAAAAAAAAACAATTCCGGCTGCTACTATGGGCTCAGTGCTAAAAATCTTTTCTACAGGTAACCAAATAATGAGAAATAGCAGAAAATAAATACAATACAACAAAGACAAGTTCAATAAACTTTAAAACAGTTAAATAAACTGCTTTTCAGGTTTTCAGCTCAGTCTAAAATACATTTTAAGGTATGGTAATGTAGTAATCAAATGTAAAATAACTGCATAGTCTTCACTGTATAAATTAAATATAGATGAATCATTTTTGATTTTACAAAGTTTATTTAGTCAGGAGCAGTGAGCACCTGTATTTTTCTTTGACAGCATTAGATTTATTATTAGTTTGCTTTCACTTTAAGAACCAAGCACAGATGTGTGCGCTGAAAACTTCTCGCACAGCGCTCGACTGTTCCACAAACAATCCCGAGCATTGTGTGCCTTTGAGCAGTCCTAATACCGAGTCTTGATCCCTGACTTTGAGCGAGAATGTACGCGTTGGCGGTAATGCATAGACGGACATTATGTGAAAATCTGGAAAGTGCCAAATAAGGTGCCTATTTATATTACAGATATCGATATTTTACGTGTGGCATCGATGCATCGTATCGTCAGACATTGTATCGATGTATCAATCCATATCAATGAATCATTACACCCCTAGTAGTGCTGTCATAAAATTCACAACGGTTGTGTTGTAATTATATAATAGGCTGTAGTGTGACGCGGTACGTGTCTGCTGTTACAGTACTGTTTTTAGTTGTGATTCACTGTTAGTGCTGCGCTTGGCTTGAGCCGCTTTTATTTGCATTTGGGAATGCAACATTCATCATTAGAAACATTTATTAATCTGTTGTTGTTTACAAAGAAGTTTCAGTGTCACATAATCCTTCAGAAATCATTCTAATATGCTGATTTGCTACTCAAGAAACATTTCTCATTATTATAAATGTTAGAAAAGGTTTTGCTGCTTAATATTTTGTGGAAACAATGATACCACTCAAACATTTGTATAAGATGTAAAAAAGAGAGAAATTAATAATTTTATTCATCATGCATGAAAGTGACAAAGTGAGTGAAGACATTTAAAATGATTTCTATTTAATAAATGCATTAAAAATTGAATTATTCAAATTTGAATTTTTTCAAATAAATGCTGTTCATTCAAATTCATATTCATCATAAAATCCTGAAAAATAAAGTGCATCATCATTTCCACACAAAATATGAAGCAGCACAATTGTTTTCAACATTGATAATAATCAGAAATGTTTCTTGAGAGTAAAATAAATTGTAATGATTTCTATAACGATGAAGAATATTCTGCTTTGCATCACAGGAATAACATTTTTTTTTTTCTCTCTCACTTTATTTTGATCAAATAAATTCAGCCTTGATGAGCAGAAGTTATTTCAAAATCATTGTTGTTTCCAAATTTTGGGCAGATACTTTAATAATAATAATAATTCTATATACTTTACTATAATATATTATAGTACTTTATTATAATATATTATTATATTGTTGTCATGATTACTAAATGCTGCTTTTGTTTTTTACAGGGCAGTATGTATTTTTACAATATAAGATATATTTTTTTAATAATAAGTGCTTGGGGCATGGTCAGATTTTCCTTCTTTTTTGTCTCTAGCTGATCACATGCACATGTACAATATACAGATGGTAGACAACCAAAATGGGTACTACCGCCGCGCGTACCTAACTGCAAGCCAGTCGCATGTTAAATTCATTCGCGAAACTACCGCCAGGTGGCGCAAAGGGACGGATTGCGAACTGAATGTAATTGTAAAATGAGATAAAAGGAGGAGGTAAAACAACAATAACATTTTGATATAACATTGTACCATCTTTAAAAACCATTAAAAAATGTACAGTGAGTTAATTTCAAAATGTAGGATAGTCTTAGGCTAAATTAAAAAAATTAAAAGAAGACCTTTACACAAAGGATCTTATGCTTGCTATTGTTATTAAACAGTCATTAAATATAAGGCCTATATATACGGATAAAAAGCTAAATGTTTTCATTTCGGTTCATTCTTGGTTTAAAAAAAATCCTTCAGGTTCCATTTGCAGATCGAAATGAGAACGGTCCAGCATTTAGCATTAATTATTATTAAATCTGTTATTATTCTTGATTTTTCAAACTGCTAACACTTTGCATTTTTGAATTATGCCTTTACTGTGTGACCAAAAATTGAGTATTTTCTGTTTCAGCTGTTTGATCGCGCTGGTGCCTCACGCACATTCATTGTAAACAGTAGCCGTTCACCGTACCATTCGCCGCGAGCAGCGGTCCACTTTGGCATATTTTTGCTAATTATGAATTATTATTATTTATTTTTTTCGTTGATACTGAAACATGCGTGAACTACAAAGCCTGTTTCACCTAATGAATAATAGTTAAGCTTGAAATAGGCAACATCACGAATATGGAAACGTATGGATTTCTCCCAAATGAGAGCCCAACCTTACCTTATGGTTCACTTTAAATTATTATTCATTTATTTTTTTTGTTTGTTTATAGCTAAGCCTATATTATTATATACTGCAATTTAATTTATCCATTAGAATTCAATATTTTAAATTCTTGTTCTATTCTGATAAATTTGTTAAATTTAAAGGATTTGTTGTAAAGTGAAGGGAACTAAAAATATCCTGTTGGCACATTATAACATTATTAGGCCAGCCATTATTATTTCTGAATGTAATAAAATGCAACTTATACATTACTTATATATATATTTTTTTCCTCTCACAAACTTAATTTATTTTTAGCCTGTTTAAAAATAAATAAATAAATAAAAAATGCAGCAAACGAAAATAGGCGATTAATCGGTTAAAATTTGTTGCTGTGGGTTAACAGTAATTATAATTATTATATAGTTAGGAACAGAGTCTGGGCCTAATCTAGGCTATCCAGGGTTTTTTATTTTTTTATTTTTATTGTATCTGAAAATGACTTTGTGCAGCACATTCACTTCGCACGCTCAACCTGCCTCGCGCGTTGCTCAGCTGTGGACGATTTCATAATGTTTAATATAAAGGTTGATGTCCCATTTTATACAGGAATTGCTCATTTAAAAAAAAAAAAAAAATCGAATTATATTGTTAGTCTAAATGAACTTGTTAACAATATAATTAGAACTAGCCTATTTAACATGCACTGTGACATTTTACCCTTTTTACTTATAAACTCCTTGAGATTTTAAAGTCTGTTTAATAGTATTGAAGTTCAAGTTTAAAAAAAAAAAGGATTAATATGCAAAATGTCAATATTCTCATATATTAGGCCTATATTTTAATTTATATTTAAGGATCCTTTAATAAAACAACATGCATTTTTGTTATTCGTTACCTGTCCTTTATTTCGACAGACAACTTCTTGGGAAAATATATTTGTCTGTACACTGATTAAGAAATTGTTGCGTGTTTTATAAATTATTTTCTTTATTTTAGTAAAACGTGAGGCACTGTATAATTTCGTTCCTATTATTTAGGCCTCATTAAAACAAGAAACGAATAAATTAAACCTGCACGATTTAGCTAAATCATTGAATGTCTAAAGAATGGACGGATTAATAAAACGTTCTCATTTTTAAACTCAAGTTCTCTCATTATAATCAACAAAATACACACGATGTATATAAGAGCTTCATTAATTGACAACTTCAGTGATTTTAAAGGGAGCCTTCTTTACTTGCTTTCATATAATTTAAGTAAAAAAATTAAATTGCAGCCGCATTTAAATGCAGGTGTGTAAATTTGTCTGCTTGCAAGATTTGCGCGGCGCGAGTCATGCTGAGT
The DNA here is from genome assembly GCF_018340385.1 of Cyprinus carpio. Classification (NCBI taxonomy): domain Eukaryota; kingdom Metazoa; phylum Chordata; class Actinopteri; order Cypriniformes; family Cyprinidae; genus Cyprinus; species Cyprinus carpio. The sequence goes on from NC_056621.1 coordinate 24,386,715, forward strand.
GCACGCGCAGCATTTATTCTTATTTGTTTTATCTTCATTACAACTCTTGTTTTGTTTTATTTTGGATAATTGCATGTAAAAAATAATTTACGTTGTAATGCATATGCAAAATGTGAATAATTATTCATATTCAAGTGTTTGTATGATAATTATTAATGCGCATGCAGGACAGGGAGGCGCCCTCTAGATCACTTGAATTTTTTCCTGATAATGAATAAACTTAAAATTGTGGTGTCTCACATACATGAGAAATATATCAGCAGAAAGCTTGAAATGTTTTTTTAAACGAATCAATTCAGAACGAAAGCATTATGTAATCTGTGAAGGTTGTATTTCTCTTTAAAGGCGAGTCCATGTGGATAAAGTCAGCACTGTGAATTTCATCTTGCAGTCGACAAGAAAAAAAATAATGTTTATTAATAAATAATTAAAATGTCTCCTTTTTTACAATTATTGGGCTACTTCTGCCTGTGCTTTGTGGCAAACTTAATGCATGTGCTTGAGCGCAGAATATATTAAGGCTCATTATGGATTATAGATGTAAATTTAATATAAACCTGCGATTAGTTGAATAATGACAAATGAACGGCTAGTAACTAGAAAAATCTTACGTGGGGGGCAGACCTATTAAATACCCTCTAGACATCTCTGTTAAAGCTTTTAAAGCATTTTATACGTGTTTGCATAAATTCTTCTTTCAGAACGGTCTGCAGTGGAGAGATGCTTTAACACTGTTTTTTCCTCTGAAACAGAAAAACGAAAATTTAAATAAAATTGATATTTTATGTTTTGAGAATGGCCAACCCTTCTCTGCAGATATTGTTGCTTCTGGTTTGTGCATTGTAAATACGCTACAAAAAAAATAATAATAATAATAATTATAATAATAATGTTTCCAAAAACTCCAAAAATGTTTTTGTCATGTCTGTAACGCATGTGTATTCCCAAATCTAAAAAAGCCTATAAAACATCATAGATGGATCATACTGATGTCTGGACTCTGTTTGGGATTTAGAAAAACATAAAGAGAATTCTGTGAGAATTTATATTTCATAGTCTAAAAAAATATTGTTTAGACGAAACAAAATAAAATTAACGCAACAGTTTGCGAATTTATTTTATTTATTTATTTATTTATTTATTTATTTATTTATTTATTTATTTATTTGAGTTAAGGCAACTACCTCTGAAATTAAGTTATAATAACCAATAAACTATATTGCGCTATACAGTAGTCAACATTTGAAGTGGATCAAAATCTTTCTTCAAAGTTGCCCTAAAACCAAAATGACGAGGCAATCGTCATATCTAAACCTGTTCTGCAAGTTTGATACCCTCATAAGACACTGTGCATATGAAAGACCAAGAGATTCACACCTTTATCTCGACCCCCACAAGCTATACAGAACTACCCCCCAACCCCCTCCAGCTGAACTGAATTTGGTCTGTTTTTTGGCTGTGAAGAACGGTGTGTTGTCATGTTACTGGGGTGAAACATGCCTGCACTCACAGCAGACCTACACTTTTGATTCATTATTTTCCCGCAGCCCATATTATAATTAACACTAGACCAAAATAATTACAAATTATCAATTGATAATTAATCATTATTTTACGAAAATCATTGCTATTTGTGAACGTGGCGTTTGCGGAAGGCTTTAAGACCAAGCGGAGTCCTCCGTCAGCTTCACAGCTCCGGGACTCGCGCTTCACAGCAGCAGTCCGCAAGTTTTGATTTAACTAAATCAATTTGAGCGAATACAACTTACTGATCATGAGCCCAACATTTAGCAAGACAGAAAAACATTCAGTCTACCTGAAGGAAGATGTATTTCATTGTAAGTTAATGCTGTTATATAGAGAGTTAAAATGGAGAGAGAAAGAGAGAGAGAGAGAGAGAGAGAGAGAGAGAGAGAGAGAGAAACCGTGTTGGCTATTCCTAAACTTGGACCTCATTATATTGAAGTACAAATCCAAACACCAGAAGCAACCTACACTCTCTCAGTGTTCTTTCATTGAAAAGTATGTTTTTGTTTATTCACAGGCTATATGGTTGAAATAATATTTTAGTTCAAAACTTTAAGTGCCATTGTTTTAAAAAAAAATGCTTTATTGGCTAACGTTTCACAGACCTTCAGTTGTTATGCTTTAAAATCCCATAACATTTGTAATTTCACAGTATTTTCACCTCCTAAATCACTAACCTTTAAAGTCACAATTCTATAAACGACAAAATTACTCATACCTAATTCACTTTTTTATTTTTTTATTTATTTATTTAATTAATTATTTTATTTTTTTATTTATTTATTTTTTATAATTGTAGCCTACATAAATAGGTGAAGCAAAACAAATATGAATAATATTTGGATCGTCCCTTATTTTTTCTCTTATTTTCTTAAAGAATAAACACTTATTATCTACAAGAATAAACATGATAACATATTATTAATTCATAGAAATAATTTAAGCAGTTAAAACCTGATAACATATTATTAATTCATAGAAATAATTTAAGCAATTAAAACCTGATAACATATTATCAATTCATAGAAATAATTTAAGCAATTAAAACCTTTTTTTTTTAAACTTGAACTTCAATACTATTAAACTGACTTTAAAATCTCAAAGAGTTTATAAGTTAAAAAGGGTAAAATGTCACAGTGCATGTTAAATAGTTCTAATTATATTGTTAACAAGTTCATTTAGACTAACAATATAATTAGATTTTTTTTTTTTTTTTTTAAATGAACAATTCCTGCATAAAATGGGACATCAACCTTTATATTAAACATTTTGAAATCGTCCACAGCTGAGCAACGCGCGAGGCAGGTTGAGCGTGCGAAGTGAATGTGCTGCACAAAGTCATTTTCAGATGCAATGAAAATAAATTAAAATAAAATACCCTGGATAGCCTAGATTAGGCCCAGACTCTGTTCCTAAGTATATAATAATTATAATTACTGTTAACCCACAGTAACAAATTTTAATGTATAAAATGCTTTAAAAGCTTTAACAGAGATGTCTAGAGGGTATTTAATAGGTCTGCCCCCCACGTAAGATTTTTCTAGTTACTAGTCCTTCATTTGTCATTATTCAACTAATCAGAGGTTTATATTAAATTTACATCTATAATCTATAATGAACCTTAATATATTCTGCGCTCAAGCACATGCATTAAGTTTGCCACAAAGCACAGGCAGAAGTAGCCCAATAATTGTAAAAAAGGAGACATTTTAATTATTTATTGATAAACAAATGTTTTCTTGTCGGCTGCAAGATGAAATTCACAGTGCTGACTTTATCCACATGGACGCGCCTTTAAAGAGAAATACAACCTTCACAGATTACATAATGCTTTCGTTTTGAATTGATTCGTTTGAAAGACATTTAAAGCTTTCTGTAGATATATTTCTCATGTATGTGAGACACCACAATTTTAAGTGATCTAGAGGGCGCCTCCCTGTCCTGCATGCGCATTAATAATTTTCGCACAAACACTTGAATATGAATAATAATTCACATTTTGCATATGCATTACAACGTAAATTATTTTTTACATGCAATTATCCAAAATAAAACCAAACAAGATTTGTAATGAAGATAAAACAAATAAGAATAAATGCTGCGCGTGCACTCAGCATGACTCGCGCTGCGCAAATCTTGCAAGCAGACAAATTTACACACCCGCATTTAAATGCGGCTGCAATTTTATTTTTTTACTTAAATTATATGAAAGCAAGTAAAGAAGGCTCCCTTTAAAATCACTGAAGTTGTCAATTAATGAAGCTCTTATTTACATTGTGTGTATTTTGTTGATTATAATGAGAGAACTTGAGTTTAAAAATGAGAACGTTTTATTAATCCGTCTATTCTTTAGACTTTCAATGATTTAGCTAAATCGTGCAGGTTTAATTTATTCATTTCTTGTTTTAATTAGGCTTCAATAATGGGAATGAAATTATACAGTGCCTCACGTTTTACTAAAACAAAGAAAATAATTTATAAAACACGCAACAATTTCTTAATCAGTGTACAGACAAATATATTTTCCCAAGAAGTTGTCTGTCAAAATAAAGGACAGGTAACGAATAACAAAAATGCATGTTGTTTTATTAAAGGAATTTTAAAATATAAATTAAAATATAGGCCTAATATATGAGAATATTGACATTTTGCATATAAATCCATGTAGCCAAGCTGACTAAAATAGGCTACCACTTTTAAAGCTCTGATGCAAAGTAAACCACAATTTATTTTGAATAATATAACACATAATTCATATTATATAAATAATACTGCACACCTATTAAATGTGTCAAATCTAAAATATGGTGTAATACTTTGTAGCTTAGAGAAAATATAAGCACAGGCACAGGCTTGACATTTATCCTGCTTGAATTCTAGTTCAAGCAGAGTTCTAAGAATTGCACATAACTTCATAATTACCAAACTTTCATCTGTGAATATTAAATGTTTTAACTATAGTGTTTTTCTTTCATTTTCCCTGACTGCAGCCGTCAAATGTAACACATCAGCGAGGCAAAGCTGTCGTCTATTTGCGAAAATGTGCTTTGATGCGCTTGTTTGAAAACTTGTAATTAAAGTGCCACTCAGCGGTCAAAAGCTGCAAATGCACTTTGCAGACGCCGCGGCGGCGGTACGAGCGGCGGTAGAAGCAACGTTTTGGATGTCCACCTACTGTATATTTCAGACCTAGTGGAGTAATAGTACGTAATAATATAGTAAGTAATTGTAAATGTATAAGGTTGCATAAGCTTATTACTTAGTGTCATATCCACATAAATCATTATTATGGTTTCTATGGCTAGGACCTGCAGTTCCTACAAGGATTTAAGTTAACTACTAGACTTAAAATCATTTAAGTTAACAGGTGCATAAAACAGCACTACGTCCCACTAGTGTTGTCACGGTACCGAAATTTCAGTATTCGGTACCGATACCAGTGAAAATCCACGGTTCTCGGTACCAATTCCGGTACCAAAGCAAAACACAAAAATATGCTAATAAAAAAAAAAAAACTTTTTATCACTAAAAATAAAACCAATGCCATTCTTTATACTTATTTACAATTGTGTTTAAAGTTTTTCTACAAGTAATATAATTATGAAAAACAGTAAACAAGTTTCATCCAAATTTAATTTGTCTTTTAATTAATGAGATTTAAACACATTTTATTTTTTGTTAAAAAAAGGGATTTGCTATTAAAATTAAAACATGAAAGAAATATTGTGTGATTTATTTCTTTAAAAAAAAAATTATAAATTTTTTCAACAGTAGTAGCAGTATCACATACATTCTACTAAATAATTGCAATATTACTAGCACAATGCCTTTATGTAAAAATTTTATTTTGACGGGTTGCAGTGTTTCCCACAGCCTTACACCCTAATTTTGGCGGCACTCCCCCGCCCCCATAATATACATATATATGCAAATTCATTTTCTGCCAGCAGGAGGTGCTTTAAGAGCAGTAGAGATACAGGATTCTCCGGTAACGCTGAGCTCACAAACGCTGCCTTGTCAAGCATTACATGCAAAATGAAATCGAAAATTTTCTAAATACAGTCGGTTTCCTTCTGAAATACAGTGATATAAAAACACCCAAATCGGTTTTTGATTTTTAAACGTGCAGTGCTCATGTTTATTCAGTGAAGTTAAAGCCTTTTGGAAAATCTATTTGTGGCGGTCAGTTTTGATATTGTAATAAATCAATGTGTGGGAAACCCTGGGTTGCAAGTGAATACCTTTAAATTGACACTGGTTTTACTCAAATGAAATGGTAAAATGCTTGTGAAGTGACTCAGAACAGTTCTTGTGATGTTTTTACGTCATGCGCTTCAGTCTATGTAGTAAACAAACCCGCACGTCTCTGCCATTCATTCATTCATTCATTCATTCATTCATTCATTCACACAAAGATGCGCAGAACATGCAGGATTCATATTTCAACCAACTTTTGCGCTTAACATTTACAGATACTGGTCCATATGGAGATTTGATTTGATTAATTTATGCTAACTTTGACAAATTCCGTGACTGTCCATATTAAAATGTAAGTTTAATTTTCATGACTGGATTTTAAGATTCCGTCCGCGTTTTCTGCTTCGCGGAAATCATAGCGCTGTATGCGTCAAGAACCGGGTTGACCGGGTACTCTGTACCACCGGTTCTTAAAGAAACCTGGTACCGTGACATTTTCATTTTTTTAGTACCGACTTGGTACCGAAGTACCGGGTCTTTTGACAACACTACGTCCCAAAAAAAAACAAAGAAAATATTTGCATCTGTCACACCAATTACCTTTCACAGTCTATTGCAAAACAATTAAATCCAATATTCTTACTGTCATACTGATAGTTTTTGCAGTGGATTGCCCAACATTGCATTCTTTTATTCCACTTTGACTTCACTTTCGTTATTATTCTGTCTATTTCTGTCTATCTGTCCTGTTATTCAGTTGGAATTTTCACCCCAAAATGGCGGCCGCGCTACCGAAGTGCCACCTAGTGGCTGTTACCCAAAAAGCATCAGAGTTTTGCCTCTTTGTCTTCTGTACTCTTTGCCCAAACTGGGGGGCGTGGCAAGTCTGAGGGATAGTGTACAGTCAGCAGATTATTTTGCAAAAGAAACCTCTGCAGGGTGATAAAGACTACATTGCGTAATTGTCCTGCTTATCATGCGGTAACTTGTCTGTTAAGTAAATAATTGAACGCAAAATATTGATTTGACATTTTAATTACCTCAACATGACTCACAGTACCCGCTTGAGCGCCCCTTTATCAGTTGTAGCAGTTGTGGTTGTATCAATAACAGACCACTAGATGGCGCGATTGAAGAATCAGAATTGTATGGCAGGGAGCCATGTAGAAATACAGTATAAATGAACGATGCATGGTTCTGCTCTAAGCATGTAAGTTACAAGTTTGTGAAAGGACTTCCAGTGCCAGGTAAATGTAAAGCAGATTATGAATATACTTAAGATTCACAAATATGGGGAAAACCGTCATGAAGCAGCTCTCTGACGGACTGGCAAGGATCGATCAAAGCCAACTCCCTGGGAAGTATAAGGTCTGGTGCTACCAGTTTACACTCTACAGGAGGGTAATGTGGCCCCTGAAAATGAGGTGAGAGATTCCCTCATCAACCATAAGTAAGATGGATGGAAAAGCCAACTCATTCATCCGAAAGTGGTTGGGGTTGCCACGGTGCCTATCTGAAACCGGTCTCTCTGGAAAAAAACATGCTGCAGCTGCCACTACAGTCCATACAGTTGGGCTACATGCAGGAAAAGACCAGGTTGGTTCTCGAGCTGAGGGAGTCCACAGACGAGTCAGTGAGGAACGCAAATGTTAAGGTTACTACCGGCCGCAAGTGGAATGCCCAAACTGAGGTCGATCAAGCTGACAGTCGACTACAACACCGGGAGATCATGGGCAGAGTTCAGGCAGGAAGAGCAGGGCTAGGATGGGGAGAGACGCCATGCTTTTGTTCCAAGTCCAATCGCAAGCAAAGGAAGGAGATGGTGGTAGCAGAGGTGACGAGGATGGAGGAAGATCGCTACAAAATCAAGGCCGTGTCGCAGGGTCGACAAGGAAGCTGGACAACCTGGGAGGGAATCATGAACCAGAACATCAGTTGGTCAGACGTGTGGAAGATCCCACAGGCAAGACTTAGCTTCCTCATCCGTTCAACCTACGACACGCTTCCCTGCCCTCGGAACCTCCAACAGTGGTTTGGGAATGAAGAATCCTGTGTACTCTGCAATGCCCCCAACGCAAGTCTCCAGCACATTTTGTCAGGCTGTAAGATCGTTCTCTCACAGGGACGCTACAGATGGCGCCACGATCAGGTCCTGAGAAAGCTAGCCGAAGTACTGGAGGAGTGTCGACAGGATAGCAAACAACCACCACCAGCAGAGGATCCCACCATCTTTGTGTCGGAAGGAGGGGTAAGGAGAAGCAACAGATCAAGAGAAACAGCAAGGCCCTTCTCCCCCAACCAGGAGTGGAATATGAGGGTCGACCTGGACAGGCAGCTCCGGTTCCCAACGGAGATAACCACCACCTCTCCGGCCAGACATAGTGGTGTGGTCAACCAAGGCAAGATCGATACACCTCATTGAGTTTACTGTACCACTGGAGGAGGGAAATCGAGTCAGCCTTCGAACGGAAGAAGGCCAGGTACTCAGAACTCGCTGCTGAGTGCCGGGAGGCTGGCTGGAAGACGAAACATCTACCCAGTGGAGGGTCGGATGCCGAGGTTTCCTTGGGTTGTCAACCATACGCCTCTTGAGGGAAGCAGGAGTGAACGGAGGGAGGTTAAGGAGGGCAACAAGGGATCTGGCAGAGGAGGCAGAGAAAGGTAGCTTTTAGCTCTGTCTGAGGAGGAAAGAAAGGTGTTGGGGGAAGAACACCTAACCCCAGACAACAGCTGCAGGGGGGGTGACAGGGAGACGTCCCTGTCACTGCTCCACCACCAGGAGATGTTCCAGAATTAAAGGAGCGAAATGTTAGTGAATGGTGGTTTCTGCAGCTGACCCATAAGCACTGGAGGAGGTGCGACAGGCAGCAATGCCCAGCAGGTGGTAACATCTTCCTATGCAATTACTACTTAAGATTCACAAATATCAAAACAATGTGTCTACACCAGACGCGAGCAGTCCGATGTGACCCAACAAATCATGACAGTAAACTGATGCCCCATTCTACGTATTTCTGATGAACTCCCAGTGCTCTGACACAAAGGACCATTTCAAATATTCAAATATAAGAGAATTGTGAAAAAAATTATTTCCTCAAAAATATTAAGCAGCACAAACGTTTAAAAAACATTGATAATAATCAGAAATGGTTACTGAGCAGCAAATCAACATATTAGAATGATTTCTGATGGATCATGTGACACTGAAGACTGGAGTAATGATGCTCAAAAATTCAGCTTTGATCACAGGAATACAGTAGCCTATGTGTTAAAACATTCAAATTATTTATTCAAATTAATTTAATTCATACAGGCCTACCTCATGTTGCACGTTTGCACTTTTTGAGAAAAGCAATGGCACAATAATAAAAAAAAATAAAAAAAAACCTTTTCAGGTCAATCCCTCACTTTTTCTAGTTATATAAGGTTAAAATATTTTGCCTTTAATTTTTTTTCCTCATATCGCAATATAATATCGATATCACCTGGACAGTGTAAAATATCGTGATATGAATTTTAGCTCATATCCCCCACCCCTAGTCAGGTTCTATTACATTCATTTCCCAGTGGATTCTACATTATTATGAACTGAAATTAATGCACTTGTTTCAGTTTGGCAAACAGTTTGTTTTAGCAGCAAGAAAGCCACTGTAAACGTAAAAGATTTCACCATGCATGCGCATGACAGAGCGCAACATAAATATGTATTTCTAATTTTATATAATTCTATTACAAGGTAAATTGAAGTCCAACATCAAATATATAATTGAAAATTAGCAGGAAATTGGATTATACCTCATGTCACCCTTAAATGAGCCTGAATCTTAGATTGGCCACCCTTTTCAAAAAAATCTAGACATGCCACTGTCTACAATTTATTTGATTTATCTGTGAATTAATCAACGTATTATTTACATTACATTATAATTTACATCATCCAGTCAGCCAGTGCTTTTGAAAAAATTATGGGATATTATAAAGTATTCTTTCAACGTGTATATCTTTTGACCGTTCTTTCTAAACTTTTTGATACTTATAAAGTGTGGTCATTTTGTATTTTAACTCATTTTTATTTGGTACTGTAGTCTTTCCTCTATACACTTCAATTGTAAAGTGAGTCAGTTAGTTTTTTATTATTGTTGTTGTTGTTTTATGTTTTTTAAATTATTTTCCTATTAGAAAATATATCAACCCTTTGTGTCATTGGATTAATTTAGTGGAAAATTATTCACAAGAGATTGTTTGTACAATGTGTGAACAGACCTTAAGAGCTCATTGAAGTATGTTTTGTTTTCCTCCAACAGTCCCTGCTTACAGCCGGATGGAATTTCATATCCTCTCTCAATCTGTTGTTTACCTCTGTTTATGAGACCTCATCAACCGGTACTCCTCCAAGAGAGAGGTGGGAGAGGGATGCAGACATAAGTAACATTTACTCCGACTCAGAAAGCCCCATTCCTGACTATGTGTTCCCTCCAGACGATCCTGAACACTCTCCTACATTCACCCACAGGTACAATGCACGCAAATGACACACTGTACATTTCTAAATTCTGGGTTAAAGTTTGTATTTGCATATTTGCCGTATCCCTGTCATTGAGTGGATGAAAGCAACACACAAGATATATGTTCTAGCATTCCGTATCCATGTATATTATCAGCTGTATTATAAAGTTTTTTTATTAACTGATTTATTAGACTATAAAAGAATTAAACACTCCATAACACTTTTCTTCACTCCAATTCACATTTTCTATCACCATTTGCCATTTTATCCTCAAACACTGAAACAACTTTATATTCCATGGGTTATAATAACTCCTGAGTTTTGCTCCATATGATGCGATTTCAAATTTTCCTTTCTCTTTGGAGTGTTACAAGCTCTTGGTGCATAAAGAAGATCTGTAAAGTTGCAAAGACTAAAGTCTCAAATAATATCCTCAAATCCAAAGAGATATTCTTTATGAAAGTTAAGAGTCAACCACACCCTCCTAAAACGGCTCATTCTAACATGCCCCCACGTCTACGTCACGATTTGGGAAGATTTACATAACGCCGCCCAAATGTTCATGCAAAGAAAGAAGGGGTAACTTTTATTCTCGCTGTTGCCGCCGGCACCATGTTGTGGAGACGCTGTGTGTTTCATTGTGAAAGTGAAATAACTTTGTCTGGCCTTCCAAAAGAGGACACAACTAGAAATCAGTGGTTAAGTTGCATTTACAAAACTGTTCCAAAACAGTTCAACCCAAATATTCAGATGTGTGCAGTGCATTTTACAGAGGACGAGGACTATTTCCTGAAAGAGTAGCCTACAATGCCAGTGTCTGTTTCTATAAAGTGGGGCCGTTCCAACTTTGCAAGGACAGTCTGGTGCTTCTCAGCCTGCAAGTACATTTAAATATTTAAAGAATTTGCCACTGATGATTCAAACGCGAGTTTTGAGCAGTGTAGAGTAGCGCTTATTGTTTGTCATTTTTCTGATCGCAAATGCAGACATGGTTTTATGTTTACACAGCGCAATACACAACACAGTGCATAAAAAAAAAAAAAAAAAACAGTATAAGTCATTATAATTATTAATTATGTGCTCACTGGATGCTACAAATGCCTTGTTTGTAATGGGTTTTATTGGTTTTGTCTCGTCGCGCCGGGGTACTCGGCATAACAGTATGTTAAGGGGCGTAACATTTCCATCACATGCTTGAGGAATTCGGCCAATCACAATGCACTGGATAGCTGGCCAATCAGCATACACCTCACTTTTCAGAACGATGAGCTTTGTAAAAATTGACACGTTTCACAGAGGCAGGGCATAGAGGAGCAACAATAACGTACAGTGTCGAAAATATTTTTTTTTTTAACCTTAAACAGCATAAACATATTGCATTACGCCAAATACACAAAATAATGTTATTTATAGCAATGTCATATGACCCCTTTAAAAATTCTAACAGTACATTAATTTTATTTATATATTTTTTTTAAACCAGATCCCCTCCGAACACATTTGTCTAGTATATAAAACCATTTAATGTACAGTAGATCTATGTCTGATGTCTGATATTGTTACCCAAAACCAGTTATCACTGCATTTTGTCTGGAATCCACCACATTCATTAACTGTTTCCTAAGAGCCACTCAGAGGCAGGGTAAGAGCAGGAAATAGGAGACAAAGTAATGGAAACCATGAGCAGATTTAATAAATAATCTTAGTTGTGTCTCTTTCAATGCAACACAAATAGCAGACTTTACCAAACTGCTTCATAACATCATCCCTGAAAAAAAAAAAAAAAAAAAATATATATATATATATATATATATATATAGTATATATATATATATATATATATATATATATATATATATATATATAAATATATATATGAAAATATAAATACAAAAAACATAATATGAATGTTTCATTTAATCCAAGTTAAATTAGCAAGCAGTTAGACTAAATTTTCATTTGCTTTAAACGCGGAGCCAGGCGCGAGTCGATGCAAGTTGCGCGTGTGCGTCAAGCCTCATCCATACTGCCAGATGCGCTCGTGGAGATTTGCGGTGCAGGGCCGTGCGCAAATATAACCGAGCATTATGAAACAGGATGTGTAAGAGCGGCAAATGTGAACGGCTCGTCCGTGACGCGGGATTCGCACTGCGTGAGAAAGAGAGGAGCGAGTATGAGTAGCATTCAGAGACATAGGCTGTGTGTGCGGTCTTCAGAATTGGGAATAGCAAGCATGCATTATAAACTTATTTCAAATTAATCTGTTGGGGAGATAAAATGTGTGAGATAACGTACATGTACAAACAAAACATCTAAGAATGTATCTTTTATTTTCCAGTACTGAAAACAGAACCGAAAGGGAGCTCGATATGCATTGTGAAGCAGCTCTTGCAAATTACCTTTTTTGTTCGTTGTCTGTCGTTTTGAAGCTTAAGTTACATAACGTTTTTCTTTAGTTTTAATTTGCCTAACTATTGATCTGACCCTGTAGACGCCATAATCCCACTCTCTCTCTCTCCTTCTTTCTGTTTGTTTTTTTTTTTAAATGGTGGGCATTTACGTAGTTGGCTAGAGCAGTGCTGATTGGGGAGAACGGAGGTGCGCTCACTCTATAGGTTAGTAAGACTATCACTCAAGGCTGGCAGTCATGCATATGCTCTGGTACAGAGTAATATCACATCCACATCGCAGGCTTTTGCAATTAGAAAACCGCAACGTCTCAAATCGCGATTGCGATTCGATTTCGATTAATCGCATCGCACAGCCCTATATCTAATGCAATAAAGCCACTTACTCTCTCTTTCTCTCTCTCTCTCTCTCGCTCCAAATTAAAGCAGTTCACAATGAAAGCATTTTGTTGCTATTTATTTTATATGAATTATATATATTGTATCCTAAATAGGGGTTGAATGACTTCAGATTTTTTAAGTCGACATTTATGTGATGAAAGTTGAGTCTCTAGGGCTCATCAAGTTGACATGGTCTCCGCTGACATTCAGGGCTGTAGAGGTCATCTCTAGGTGGTGATCCACCATCTGGTCTGAATATGGACTGGATCTGGGTGGCTACAGTGACCATCTGGTCTGGAAACAAACTGGATCTGGGTGGAAACAGTGACCTCGAAATAAGAGTGAAACAGACTAATATTAGTGTAGATTCCATTCTTCTTAACAATGTAACGAGTACATAGGGTTTTATGGGAAGTGTACCCGGTTTCAGTTGACCTAATTAATGCAGCCTAAAAATCCTTTATAGAAATGTGATAGTGTGTAATGTACATGCAAGGTTAAAGAGTTGGGTCTTTAATCTAGATTTAAACTTGACAGAGTGTGTCTGACTCCCGAAATGGCCAGAGTTTTGAAATCATTACAGTAATCTAAAGCATTACAATAATCTAACCTTGAGGTCATGAATGCATAAATTAACATTTCTGCATTTGACATTGAGAGCATAGGTTAGTTTTGCAAATTGGTATGTTTCGTCGGGCCGCAAAGAAATATAGAGCTGAGTATCATCAACACAGCAGTGAAAGCTAACACTATGTTTCCTGTTGATATCTCCCAAGGGTAACATGTAAAGTGGGAAAAGCAGCAGTCCTAGTACTGAGCCTTGTTGTACTCCATACTGTACTTGTGATCTATATGATACTTCTTCATTCACTGCTACGAATTGATGACAGTCAGATAAGAAAGATATAAACCATGCCAATGCAATTCCACTAATGTCAACATAATTTTGTAGTCTACTCAAAAGAATGTTGTGGTCGATAGTGTCAAAAATTTTTCTGTTCTGTTCAGAGAGTTTGTTCATCTAGCTTTCTGTAACAGGCCAGTGGTTGCTTTCTTAAGCTGCAAATGCAGATTGTTTTTCTTCAATATCAAATGCTTTCCCTAGTAAAAAAGTAATATATTTAAAATACATTTTTCATACTAAGTAGTTCAAATCTATTTACATATTTACTGATGTATTGCTTGAGACTTACTAATATAAAAGTTATAATTAAACTTTATTTGGAGTACTACTTGTGCACAATGCACATTTCTTAATATTAAGGCTAAAATGTGTTTTAATGTCACTACTGATGAGAATTGTATGATATTTGTCTTTATGTCGGTCTTTAAATGCAAGATATTTAAAGTGTACCTGAAGTATACTTCCAATAGTTCTACTTTAGCACAATCAAATATATTTCAGTGTCTTTAGTTGGACTTCATCACTGCTTCCACAGAATTAAAGTGCATAAAGTACAAAATTAGTTGTTACAATGTAGGTATATCAGTTTAGTATACTAAAAGTACAGTTGCAGGGTATTTTTATCAAGTACATAAATATGTAAATGTATTTAGTATGTTCTTAGCATGATATAAATATATTTCAAATCATTTTATTATATTTATTTTTCACTAGTGTAATTACTGATGTACAATCTATTTAAATTCTAAAATACTTTTTTCCTACAATCAGATTAGGAGAAGAGAACTGGTTTTACACAGGAGGAAAACTGATCATTTGAATTAGTTTATGGAGGTACTACAGGCTTTAAAATGCAAAGACCTCAGAATCCAAAATATAATATAGACGTTATTTTTACTTTATAATTATAACAGCAAGCAACAAAATGGCAATGCACCAGCAATCACCACCCTAGAAACGTCACAACAATCACAAAGCCAACACCCTTGGTACTAAATCAAAATAATTTCAAATCTTTCTGTCAGACTGTAATTTCGCAAATAGCGGAAATGAATCAGTGCTGTCGCGTCCTTCTCTCTCTCTCTCCTCTCTCTCTCTCTCTCTCTCTCTCTCTCTCTCTCTCTCTCTCTCTCTCTCTCTCTCTCTCTCTCTCTCTCTCTCTCTCTCTCTCTCTCTCTCTCTCTCTCTCTCTCTCTCTCTCTCTCTCTCTCTCTCTCTCTCTCTCTCTCTCTCTCTCTCTCTCTCACACACACACACACTTCCTTGTGTAGCTGTATGCAGGCTAGGCCAGTGGTTCTTAATCCTGGTCCTGGGGACCCTCACTCTGTACATTTTGTGTCTCCCTTATCTGATACACTAAGTTCAGTTCATGGAGCTCTCTCCTAACAAGCTGATGATCTCAATCAGGTGAGTCAAATAAGGGAAACATTGAAAATGTGCAGAGTGGGGGGCAGTCCTCAGTACCAGGATTAAGAACCACTGGGCTAGGCTATTGTGCAATGAAAATAACCCATAGCACCATCTAGTGTCCAAGTTGTATGTTTTCACATTTCGGCACACAATAGGCCAAAGTAGTAGAATGTACATAAATAAATAATACTTGTTGTTGTTAAAACACATCAATAAGCAGCATTACTATTCAGGAAAGACATTTATACCTTGTTTGTGTGGGGGACACTAAAGGACCTGGATGATGGATAGGGTGGTGCTGGCCCAAAAAAAGGTTGAGAATTACTGGTCTATATTTAGAATGTAAAATGGTTTGTGAAATATTACAGATTTTCAAATATATCAGATTATCAAAAATAAATCAGTTTAGGTGAATACAGTGATGCTTTGATTGGTGGAATTTTCTATACACTGCAGGGTCATAGAAAAATGTGATCAGGGAAAATGTGCTGTCATTTTATTCTACAGTCAGTGCAGTCATTTACAATAATTTATAATAGCTTTATGATTACTTTCATACAAAATAAGTCACATTCCCAGAAATGCTTGATATAGTATCCTTGAGGCTTTTTATGCTGATGGAATCCTTGATTCTGGTGTTCATAAAAAAGTGGAACCATGCACCTTAGCAACCAATTGCATCACTGTTATCAGTACTATACAGCATGCTAAGATCATGGTGGTGAGTTTTGCACAGACTAGCTTCACCCACATTTTCTTCAGAAAATGCAAAAATCAACTTTCTACATTTTTGATCTTCTGTTTTCTTTGTACAGTGTCCAGGAATGCATATCTGTTGGCAGTACTTCTACGCCACTGCCAAACACGCAGATCAATGACACACACACATCATTGCACAGCAAGTACACGCACTCTCCCTCCAGAATCCATTCCAGCAGCAGCTTGAGCCCGATTCATCACAGCTCCCAGCACAGTATCACAGACTCACCCTGCAGCCGAGAGAGAAGCTGGATCATTGCTGAACTGTCTGATAAAAGTAACTTTGAGCCGAAGAACTTGCTTAGTCTTTTTGATGAGGCCACCCTAGAAAGCAAGCCTTGAGTTGTGAATGCAACACTCTTATTAGTATATAGCCAATGTCTAATTTTAAATTGCCATCTAACCTTTTGTAAGGTAACGTTCCTTTATGTGGGGAAACATTTAAAGTCATTTAAACCTGGTTTGATTATAGGTTTTCTTGTTGTTTTTGTTTTTTTGCTGGTGCAAGTGTGACATAGTTTGCCAAGACTTGAGATACATGTATATCTTTGAGAAAATTATATCCTGTGTAAATTGTACAGAAATTTTGCAACATGTTTTTCAACAACTTGTTCAATGATTTGACACTCAATTAAAAGGCTGTATGGAAAAAGCATCAACACACCACTCCTAAGTTACTCTTTGCTATAATAAGTTTTATTGGTATTCGGCCGGGTTCACTACAGACAAGCAGATCAAATTTATATGATTCATAGACTTAAATTACTCTTTTCTTTTCTTTTTTTCCAATTCAAGTTTTCAAATATATTCCAAATAAAAGTTGCAGAATAACTTGCTCTTCCTGTGAAAGGCACACTGCTCTAACTTTAATATTTAGACTGTAAAATCTATCAACTTAATGTTACAATTAAAAGGAAAGTTTTTCAGATAAATAATTAGAGGGGAGAACTCAGAAGTAAAGAAGAATTAAATAAAATAATAAACAAACTAACTAAAATTTGAGCAAATACTCAAGCTCGGACAACAGCAATATGCATTTGGAGAAAAAAATGGCAAATTTATCCTATATTTTACCAGGATTAATCCCATTGAGATAAAAAAAACAAAAAAAATCTCTTCTACCAGGGAGTCCTGGCCAAAATTGCAGCACACAAAGGTTCACACACAAATATTTCAAGACAATACAAAAAAGTCCTGTCCAGCACTCAAAACGAACAAAATATATAAATGTTAAGTAAAACAAGAACATGATTCTTTCAAATAAGACACCAAAAGGTTTCTAAAAATATTTTAAGATGGGGGCATGTCTAGCATCAAAATACTCTGCATTTCATTCCATAATCTAGGTGCATAACAAGAAAAGGCAGTTTTACCAAACTCAGAGTATGATCTAGGCACAGTTAAAAGTAAGTTAAAGGACAATCTAGTTTTATAACTACCAGAACAATAAGATAAGAGACTGGATACGGTGACTTGGCAACACAATTAAAAGCAGCAAACTGAAAAAAAAAAATCAATCATTACATCTATTACAAATCAATCAGGCAATATAACTCAAAATGCCTCTGAAATTATTTATTTTGGTTATATTACTCAAAACTCTATACTACAGACCAGAATGCATCATTGGAAAAAGTGGAATCTTTGCTGTGGGATGTAACCATGCTGCAGGTATCACAAATGCAATCAGAACAATTAGAAAAACCGTTATGCGTTCAAGAAACACAAAAGCACTTTATCACATACCAAATAAAGGATCACCTTGTCCAGACAGTTTCCCAGCATAGTTCTACAAACAATTTTGTACATTGCTTTCACTCCTATTCTTTAAATTTATCTGTGAAATTTATGAAAAAAACTATACCTCAACATATAAATACTGCTCTTCTCTCATTACAAAACCAAACAGGCATTACAGCCAATGTTTCAGCTACTGTACAGTACCATTAGTTAATGTTGACTTGAAAATCATCAGCAAAGTAATGGCAGGTAGACTGGAATCTGTGAATCTTGTTACACCCCGATCAAACTAGAACAGTTCCTTTAACACAAACAGAACACCATTTTTCATTTTATTTCTAGATGCAGACAAATGCTTTTGATAGGGTAGAAAGGTCCTGGGCCATTTATACAATAAAGGCCTGTTCATGACGTTTAATCTTATTCAGTCAAAATACAATTTACCATATCATACTTTGAATATATACAGTTAAATGATGACATAAAAAAACATTAAAAAAAAAAAAAAAAACTTGTTCTGGTACTCTGAATTTTTTTTTTTATTATTATTCTCCCAAATACCCCACTATTAAATATTTAAAACCAAATAAAATAATTCACAAAAATATACATTCTTAATCTACAGAAAATTACAGAGTCACTTCAATTCAACAATGAGCTAACAACATAGGTACAGATCAAAATATTATCTGCCAAGAAGTTTGCAGCTACAGTATGTTTGTTCTGTCTTGCAATACCAAAATTCAAATGATTCAATACAGGATTATCCATAGAACACACAATACAACATACTGTACAATAAACTTCAGTGCATGGGTTACATAAAAAAAGATCATATCAATCAGTTAATCAATAAATGAATAAATGTGTCCACTTGTTCAATACTTTTTGTTGGAGGTCATAAGCAGGCTGTCAGACATTCTTTGGTTGTTACGCCCCATTTAGGGTAAAAGCGTAACATGAAAGAGAGTATGACACAGTAGAGTTCTTTTTGAAAAGCGAATGAGCAATATTTCAATGAGTATAACAATGATACAATACAATTAGGGAATTTAGCTTTGGGAGCCGACAAGGCCAAAATGACAAACAAAAACAGCTAATTCTTATATACCTCTACCTGCCCTAGTTCACAAAAGAAAATACAATTACTTCCATAGCTCCCTATCCAAAAACAATAAATAAAGGTTCCAACAAAAATGGCGTCGGACTCCCTACATCCCCAAAAGACTGTGTACAATTATTTACATTTATGAGAGCTAACAGATCCAAACAGGTGCAATCCAGAATAAGTCAATGAATGTGCGGTAGTTAGCAAACTAACAAACAAACAATCAATTTCTCACAGGCAAACACTCAAATGAACACACACAGGTACTATCACAGTCTTACTAGCACGGTATGAAACTAACTAGCAAATTCAAGCAGGGCAAACACAGTGAGTGAGCACAAGGATGATGTAGGAAGTGATGAAGGAGGTTTTAATAGGTAGCTAGGAGTCAGCTGACCAAACAGGGCATGACACCAATCAGACTGCAGGAGCCAATCAGTTTTCTTCCAGTACAGAAGACACACAAACACCTCCCAAAACAAAAGAAAACACAGAAATAGAACATTGGGGACGTAACAACCCCATACACAAGAATAAACAGGTTTCATGTTTAAGGACAAGTTCTTGACAGAGAATCAACAATAACATTATCCTTGCCTTTCTTATACTTGATGTGCAAGTACTGAAATTACGGTAGAAATTTTTCTGACGAAGTGAAACTTCTTTACAGTAGCATGGCAAAATTCACATTTGGTGAGGTTTAGAGTTAAATTAGGTTCTTGAAATCTAGTAAACACTTCTGAATGTCTTTACTGTCTTCAAATGACTTTATCAGGTCTCTGAATAATGCGCAACATCAAATATATTCCAAATAAAAACATTTCTGATGTAGTGAAATTTCTGTAGTATCCAGCCATGCCCGGGAAGCGTTGGAGTTCTCTCTTTGTCTGAGGTATGGGACAGTTAACAATGACAATGACTTTTGGCTTCTATTGGTCGTACATTACCCTGACTGACTTCCTTTCCTAAATGCCTAACAGTAGCATGGCAAAATTCACATTTGGCGAGGTTTAGGGTTAAATTAGCTTCTTGAAATCTAGTAAACACTTCTTGTAAATGTCTTTATTGTCTTCAAATGAGTTGATCAGGTCTCTGAGTAACACACAACATCCTCAAAATAGGCTTCACAATTATTCATATTGGACAGCACTTTACACATCAAACGCTGAAATGTTGCTGGAGCAATTTTAAGTCTGAAAGCTAATACCTTATACTATAGGAAGGCATCTGGAGTAGCAAATGCCGAAATCTCAGAGGCACGTAAATCTGTAAGTGACACTTGCCAATAAACCTTAAGTTAGTCTAACTTGGTAACAAACTTCTCCCAATTCTGTCAATACAATCTAATATTTTTGGAAGCAAATAGGAATCTGCTTTGGTGATCTGGTTAACCTTTCTGTAGTCTGTGCAGAAGCATGAGGACCCATCAGATTTAGGAACCATCGAGCACAGTGAGCACCAGGGACTAGAGCTACGCACAGCTAAACCATGATTCACAAGGTAGCCTGTTTCCTATTTCATTAACTCAAGTTTTACAAGGTTTACGCAATATACATTTTGCTTAATTGGACGATGATCAGGCAACATCAATATCATGCTTTAATACAGAAGTTACAGTTGACACGTCTGAGAAAAATTGAGAAAATTTTCCAATTAACTGTAACAACTCATTTTGAGATGACTCGGGTAAATGGGAGAGATTTGAACTTAAAGTTGCAAGGGTTACTAGATTTTTGTAAGCGAGCACCGGATGTGGCAGCACTGTCCCAACTAAGACCATCCACATATGGACAATCAGTAGACGAAAAACTACTTTCACAGGAACTGCTATAGTAGGAGAAGTTGAGGCACATCAGGCATTCTCAGAGTCTATGATTTCATGTTTAAGTGGCAAACACGAGACTTTCTCTGCCTCTCAGGAGTTTGTACAACTTAATCTGTATCAATTAGTTTCTCTTCTATTTCATATGGGCCTGCAAACTTTGCTTGCAGTGAGGCACCTGACAAAGGCAATAACACAAGCACTTTATCATCAACCTCAAATTAATGTTTGACAGACTTTTTGTCAAAATTATCCTTTATTTTGGACTGTGATGTGACGCCTTTTTAAAATTGTTTTCTATTGGCAGTGAGCATCTTGCATGCTGTTTATGTGCCCCGGGCACTTCGCGTTTTTGCAGGAGCACTCTGAAATTGAAAAAAAAGTAATTCTGAGCAGAAAAGCGCACAACGTCATTCGCGTTTCTTCCATTGTCCAATCAAATGAATGGAAAGGCGGGCCTTCCTTTATGCTGATGAAAGTTTGCAGTTGCTTGGACACTGCAATGATGGAGGAGAAACTTGTGGCTGTCACGGGTTACCCGGAGCTGTACATTTTTTTTTTTAAGTTTCTGCTAATATGACAGTTTAACAGCAAACTAGAGAGCGGGCTCGCACTACATGGACAGGACAGCTGCGGTGCGCCTCACGTTTTCAGACCTGAAAAACGAGTTCTGTTTGACCGGGGCCTAAAAAGGTCTTAAATTGGAACAAAGTCTTAATAATAATAATAATAATAATAATAATATCTTTCTCAATATTTTTAGTTAGTTTTTTTTTTTTTTTGCAATACAAATATCCTTAAATCAAGTTACATTTGAGATGCAAACTGAAGATATTAAGTTGTCAGCTCCAATAGCCTCATGGGCAGCGCACTGGGCATCCCGTGTTTGAGTCCAGGCTCACGGTCCTTTCCCAATCCTAACACCTCACCCCAACAAAAACACACAATTTTTTTTTTTTTTTTTTTTTTAAGAAGATATGAAGTCTTGTTTTGTAAGAAATTTATAAAATGAAGTGAGCTTATGCTTAAAACAAGAACAAATATTTGTTAATTATAATTATAATTATTCATCAAGTTTTTTCACACACCCTCCTCTCTCCTCTTAGCTCCCCTACATTATTATATAGTCCAAAACTTAATTGTCAATTTTCTAACACTTTACCCAATGTGTTGTGTGGGCTAAGTTTAAGGATGGTGTTTAGGGTGGACTGTCATGGTTTTATCATAATTTTGGACTTCAGTTATATCTGATCAAATGCGCATTATTATTCTTTAGCTTGGGTTAAACTAATTAATTTTACTTGGCTGGAACAGCAGCTACGCTAATTATGGGCCCTATCATACACCCAGTGCAATGCGACGCAAGGTGCAGCGCAAGTGTGTTTGCTAGTTTCAGTCCGGCGCCGTTCGCATTTTCCCATCCAGCGTCACGTCGTTTAATTAGCAAATTAATTTGCGCCCATTTGTGCGCCCATGGGCGTGCTGGTCTAAAAAAGTGGTGTGTTCAGGTGCATTTAAGGAGCTGAAAATAGACTGCAGCATAGACCAACTCAAACCTGGTCTAAAGTCTGGCGCAATGTTTTTTCTTTGTTATTTAATTAAAGAGCGTGTTAGTATAGGCAGGTCCACAACGCGCGTACGCGCTGCTCACAAAAAAAAGCCAAACACAAAAAAACACAAACAATAAAAATATTAAAAATTAAATGATTGCAATCCACAAAAAACAATTCAATGCAAATTAAATATAAAAATGCCTACATGTCATAATGGATAGTCATCGCATGTATCAGAATTAGGCTCGCACACGAGCAGCTCCGTTTCATCTAGGAGACGCGTTCTGTCTTTGCGCTTGGCAAATTCCACCGTGTAAATAGCAAATCTATCATGGCACGAGCACAACTGGAACTTAAAGGGAATGGAAGATGAGACACTGATTGGTTTATTGCACGTTACGCCCAAAAAACACCCATTAGTCATTAAGAGAATAGGGACAACCCGTTTAGACCATGCGCCCGGGCGCGCCAACCGTTTTTTCGTCGTTAAAATAGCAAAAGTGGATTTGGACATGCCCTGAGTGCACTTTGCGTTTAGATCGTTAAAATAGGGCCCAATGTCTCTATTTGTTTCTCTGTTGTGACACAGGATTTACATAAGCTCCAGTCTGGATCCAGAACACCTGAGAAGAGATGATGCCAGCCCCTCAGAGGACCTCAGATGATGCTAACCCAGAGACAACATACAGAACTACCAAATTTTGCTATAAGTTTGATTGCATAATTGCTGTTAATAGTGTTAATCGTCTGTTTGTTTACGTCTTTTATTGATTTTTCTGAACATTTTTGCCGTATGCACATAAACTGACAGTCACCACTGATAAGCTACTCCTAAATATTGTAGAAACTTAATTTTCTGTAAAGTTGCTTTAAAATGATTTTTATCGTAAAATGCGCTATACAAATAAACTTGAATTGAAAACTTGAATTGAATTATCAAGTCAGATAAAGTGTTAAACGCTCCAAATATTGAAGCCAATGTTCTACTAATGTTAAACAAATAGTTCACAAATGAAAATTACTGGACTGGGCATCATTACACTTTCAAGGTATGGACAAACAAACAAAACTGTTCTGCAAAAGAAAGTCATACAGGTTTGGAACATAAGGGTAAATGATGACATAATTTTAATTTTTGGGTGAACTATCTTTTTAACATGGTAATTCTCTGATAGCAGTAGGCTAGTGGATGTGTATATATTCAGAAGTATCTCATTAGGTAAAAGATGTTCATATGATTGTAGCTAATAAATTACTAGATGATACAAAGTCCAAAGGTTAGAAAATATAACATTTTTGTTGTTGTTTTTCTCAAAATGGGCAAGTCTAATGAATGAGTTTGTACAATATGTGTTTATGGTTGGTCTTGTTGGTTTCCTGTGAGGCTAAACTTTGAGGGCAATTTAACTTTTTTGACATTCCTCATAGCTAGTATCTGCTTAGCTCATAACTTAAACCTGCAGTACAAAGTTGACCCATGCCAGATGAGGGAGTGTCTGTAAGTGGACAGACACTCTTGATTTGCAGAGGGTATTTTCAAGTTTGTTAATATCGATCAGGACATTAAAACACCATAATTCCTTATTAGCCATGTGTGTCTCATAGTAGGAACATTATAATAATACAGCTGTGCATAATTCAAAAGGGAAATTATGTGAAATACTGCAAAAAAACAAAAAAAAAAACGTGTATATATACACGCCTATGGCCCAAGATATGCTGGGATAGGCTCTAGCATGGCCCCATAGGCATACATGGGATAAGCAGTTATAGAAAATGGTTGGATGGATGGATAACAAACAAGAAATATTTAGCGCTCACTAAATGACAGACACGTTTTTAAATCTGAAACGCATCCTGAATTTTTTTTTACTCACCACATTTTACTGAATATTAACTGCTTAGTTCAGTATACACAGAAATGTAGTTTTCTAAATGGTCACATAAATCAAGTATGATGAAAAAATGATCATGCTGAACTAATTTGGGCATTTCTTGCTAAGTTTTAACTGATTCTGATATTTTTAAGAGGAAATCTGATCTGTCCACTTTTTCCATTTAAAGTGATACTTGTCAGACACTCCCTTGCACTTAAGTTAAGATAACATCGCTGAAAGTTTGGAATTTAGCCCCGGCTGTCCATGAGTTATATAAGTGCTCTGCACCTCAGGAACTCATTACAGTAACACCCAAAGCAGAGTAGATAGAAATATAGCGACACAGTTAGAAAAAGGCTGAGAGAGGACACTGAAAAGAATAGGAGGATATTCCAGAGGACGTTTGTGTGGTGATGGAAAAGGAGCAGCTGAGCTATGAAGAAGCCATTAGGAGGGCAGGTGATGCTATTCATCGTTTTCCTCTAATAGATGTCCAGGGTGTCCCTCTCATGAGCACCATTGCTGAAACCTGGAAATCAGTTTCAGAATTCTGTCCTGACCCATCAGACCTACTCATCTCTACTTATCCCAAAGCAGGTAAAATACAGATTAAAAATAACTTGCTAATCATCCTAAGGTCAAGTGTTTTTTTTCATGTGCAGTTACTGTGTGACCAGACTACACTGTACAATGGAATGTTTACTTTGCACACCCTCTTGTGTTTGAGCAATAGATTTAAAGGAACAGTCCACCCAAAATTAAAATTCTGTCATTATTTACTCACTCTCATTGTGAATGACTTTCATCTCTTATTGGAATACAAATTTAAGTATCTGTTTTAGATTGGCTGATTATTTGTCCTGGCATACTGTAGCATCACATGAAAAACTAATGTTAAGTATGTTTTGTTGTGCATTTAATGTGAACATGATCGCATCACTTTAATATTAAGGATAAAACTATATCTGAATGTTGTCATGTCTCTAGTTCTGGTGATCTGTTGATGCTTAAACCATTTGGGGTAATGTTATCAACAGGGAGGTCTGCTGGAACTCACAGTCAGGGGTAATTTCCTGTGTTGTCTTTAGATGCTTTGGTTAAGCATTCATCTCTCAGGCTGTGTTTAAGGGCAACACATTTAAGGACTTCCCACTGAATGCTTAAAATACAACGTATGCCTGCCTTAGTTAGACTGGGTGGCTATTAAGTGAAATGTACTTATCTTAATAATTTTCTTTTCTTTCATAGCAAAACTAATCTCTATTGGGCAGACAATTTGGCCACCTTAGCAAAAACATTTCTTATACTAGACCTATACAGTGTACACACAAAAAGTTGTTATATCATGCAATTGCAACTTGTAACTTTAAGGTGCTATTTCTATTTTATTTGATCTTTAATGTAAGTAATATTTAATCATAGAGTCACCCAGAATAGTTCAACAAAATAAAAAATTAATCAATTAAACAGATAGTTTATGAAAAACAAGGTGTGTGTCATTGTGTACTGTCAATTACTGGCTACAGTACTGGCTTAAAGTATGTTATATTATGAAATTAAAGCATTTAAATTAAGATCTACTAAAAAAAAAATTAAAGAAGCATTTTATAGTAATCTAAACCTCTATGAAATACACATACACAGAATATATTTTAACTTAGTTATTTTGAATTTGTGCCCTACAATTTAGGAGGTGGGGGGGGGGGGTTAACATGTTAATTATGCGGTGGAGCATTGATGACTTATTTTTGCATAAAGAATGAAAATTTTATCACAAATCATAAATCATCATAAAATTGCATTTTTTATACAACACTTTATACAGTTCAGATTGTCAAAACTATATTAATATTAAAAATGTTAATGTTGCACAATTCATCAGTTTCTTCCTCGCCGAAAGGGAGTGCTTGCATGTTGGTTTCTGAAAGGAGTAGGTGGAACTTTGGGCACATAGCCAAGCTGGGTTCTCAGAACAACATGAGTGTCTGCAGGACCAAACTCTATGTTGTGTATTGCATTTCAAACATTGTACATTTTGTCCTTATAAAAGAGGTAAAAGTTGAGTAAAAGATGAGCAGTGCGTCCACACGCAGCGGCTTCTCTCTCTCCCTTCAGAACGGTGATTTCGTGTTTTTTCAATAATATGTAAATAGCATGTATGTACATGGTTGTGTTTTTGAGAAAACAACGTTAATCTGTGATTAGTGGAAAACTAAAATTTTGAAGTCACTGAAATAAGGTCATAAAACACCTAGAGAACATTTGTTCACAAGACTGTCAAACATGGACCTTGTAGCCTAGAATTTTTGCATTAAAATTTAAAAATTATCTTGTTTACTCGCTCAAAGAAAACAGTAGATTGATTTAAATTTTCTAAGATACTTTTTGTTTCGAAAGGGCATATGCGAGTAGGCGTGATTGACCATGAATATTAGTGTGATTCACACCTGAGAAGACAAAGGCTCAGCTGCATAATGAGCTGCATAATGAGCCTTTCAACCAGGTATGTGACCAAGAGGGAAGAGTTACAATAAAGAATGTTAGGACAAAATTAATGTATATATTTTCATGTTTGTAGTTTATTTAGAATATATTTAATTATCCCACAAAATAACTTGAGATTCACTTGCGAGTACAGTTAAACAATTTATTAGGAACAAGCTGACTTTCAAAGCTGAATTTTTAGCATCATTACTCCAGTCACACGATCCTTCAGAGATCATTCTAACATTCTGATTTGCTACTAAAAAAAATTGTTATTATTATTATATAATTTTTTGATTAATTGAAAGAACAGCAGCGTTTGTAACATGATTATTGTATTTATCATCACTTGTGTGCTAAATAAAAGTTTTAATTTCTACATATACTGACTCCCAGCTTTTGAATTGTATAGTGTATATTGTTACACTTGGAGTAAGACTGGAGTAATGATGCTGAAAATTTAGCTTTGATCACAGGAATAAATTAAATTTTAAAATATTTTCAAATAGAAAGCAGTTGTTTAAAATATCAAAGATATTTCACAAGCAAATGCAACTTTCTGTATTTTGGATCAAATAAATGCAGGCTTGGTCAGCAGAAGAGAATTCTTTACAAAAACATTAAAAATCTTACTGTTCAAAAGTTTTGACTGGTATTGTGTCATGTTGAAATATATAAATGAACATCACATACCTGGGACATACCTCATATTACTTTTATATCGTAAAAAAAAAAAAAAAAACATTCCTGGCATCGTGAAACATTGAGATGATGTTTCACTTGATTATACATTTAGTCAGGAATTATATTTTGGAAAAAGTCTAACTAGTAAAATGTGTACAAGTTATATGAAAACTAATAGAAGTGGATTAATAATAAAAAAGACTTACTCGTGTTTATAATCTCTGCTGGTTTAAGCTACTTCATTCTTCTTTCTGAGGTAATCCAAATCTTATTCCTCCCAGCACATCTTCTTGAGGTGAATTATGTACCGGTTTCATTCCTCTCAGCGCGAAGCGAACAGTAAAAAAAAAAAAAAACTCAAAGAACAGTCTCACTGTTTTGTTTGCTGTCATGTAGGCGGTTACCCGCTGCAAGCTTCACATTATCTATTAAAATATCAATAGCACGTTCAGCGCGTGGGCAGGGTCGCATTAGATATAATGAAGGGAGACGTGAAAGACTGGATATAGCGTTGTTTTCATATGTATTCTGGACTTTATCACAGAATTTTTTTTTTTTCGATAAGACTTGCTTAGTTTAAAAGTAGACATGTCAAGCTTTCTATAGATATCTCTCTCATGTCTCTGTGTTAAGTATTTGCTGAGTTACATTTTATTGACGCATTTCTAAATGAAGATCACGCAGAACCAAGACGGCAGACAGCGCACTCTGTTGTTTTCTTTATTTTATAAATGCACAAAGTTTTGTTGTTATTATGTGTGTATACAAATAAAAGTAGACCCTTTACAGATTCGATTGATGTATTGCTCTTATCTGTACTATCAAAACTGAAAGTGTAATTTAAGTTTGTTTCGGGGTTATCAGGAGAAGATGCCACAAAACGCGTATCCGCATACAGTCATGAGTTTCTGCTGGATGTCGGCAGAACCACAGCTGCGGGATCTCGGTCTGCTCCGGAAGCCTACACCATCACCGACCCCCACTACTGCATCTTGCCCACAGCGGAGTCGCCACAAGTGGCGTGAGAGGAAGCAGAAGAGGGGTAAGTGTGGAGGTATCCGGGCTAGGCTAACATTTTTGTGTTCACGGAACCATGGTTCAGCAACAGTGTTCCAGACTGCGCTATTCTTCTTGATCAGTTGACATGCTATCGAGCGGACAGTGCTCTCGTCGCGGGAGGTAAAACCCACGGCGGCGGGCTTTGTGTTTACATCAATGATGCGTGATGCCGCGATGCTGTTGTGGTCTGCAAACACTGCTTACCCATGGTGGAGTTATTAATTGTGCCCATTCTATCTACTGAGGGAATATACAGCCATACTGCACGTTGCTGTATACATCCCTCCCAGCTCCAACAACAACAACAGACGTGAGGCACTAAATGAACTGTACCAGCACATCAGTGAGCAGCAGACAGACAGCCCTCCCTGATGCTTTTCTCATGATAGCTGGGGATTTCAACCATGCAGACTTAAAGGGTGTTCCCAAAAATACACAAACACATTAACTTTCCAACACGAGTTAAAAACATTTTGGACTTTGTTAACACCACACAGAGAAGAGCATACAAGGCCCTCCCCACATCGGTGCCGCAGACCACATCACTGTCATGCTAATGCCTGCATACAGACCGCTCATTAAAGTCACCAAACCAGTTCACAAGCAAATTCAAGTGTGGCCGAAAGGGTCGTCAGAAGCTCTTCAAGACTGTTTTGACACCACTGACTGGAATATATTTAAGCAGGGGCCACATACAACAACACTACAGACCTCCAAGAGTACTCAGAGATGGTCACTGCCGACATCACCAAGCGTATTGATGATGTAATAGTCACAAAGACCATCACTGTCAGGGCCAGCCAGAAGCCGTGGATTAAAGGGGAGGTCTACAGACTCCTGAAGACGTGGAACACTGACTTTAGAGCTGGAGATGAGGTGAGCCCGAGGACAGCTAGGGCCATCCTATCCCGCGGCATCAGAGAGGCTAAGAGACAGTACTCCAGGAGGATAGACCATCGTTTCAGCGACAGCAGAGACACTCTGAGCCTGTGGCAGGGGATACAGACCATTACGGACTACAAACCCCCACCGCGGACAGCAACAACTCCCTGCTGAACGAGTAGAACACCTTCTTCGCTCCCTTTGAGGAACAAAACAGCACCACTGCACAGAAGACTTCACCTCCTCCCGGTGACCAGGTGATGCCGCTGACCCCAGACAGCGTGAGGAGATCCTTCAGCAGAATCAATGCATGCAAAGCTCCAAGTCCTGACAACATTCCTGGGCATGTACTGAGAGACTGTGCAGCGGAACTCACTGATGTCTTCACAGATATTTTCAACATCTCACTTAGTCAGGCTGTTGTTCCCACATGTTTCAAAGATACCACCATCATTCCAGTCCCGAAGAAGCCGTCTCCTTCCTGCTTCAATGACTACCATCCAGTTGCACTTACTCCTATTCTCATTATTTAACTTTATTTTTATTTTTCCTTATTGTTTTACATGCCCTTATTTGTATAGTTGTATTTTATATTTAATCTGTATCTTTCTGTATTTTTAGGCTCTACTGTTAGTGTTATCTGTATGCACCATGGGTCTGAGAATAACGCAATTTTAATTCTCTGTATGTATGTACTGTACATGTGGAAGAATTGACAATAAAGCAGACTTGACTTGACTTGACTTGATTTATGAAACCCCGTACTGGCACATTCGCTGTATGGGCAGAATGTCACCTGTATACCAGTGAACAGATAGTATAGTTGCGTTGTACGAGCCTTGTGTCAGTGTCGTCGTTTAATGCAGTACACGTTCATCTAATGAAGATGTAACAAAACTGGTGACAAGGATAAATGCTCTCATATCTTCTGCGAAACTCCTAGATGTAGTATTACTCAGCTAACAACGGCTGCATGTGATTGCGCGCGTTCGTTGTAAGCTAACAGGCAAAACAAATGCGAAGCCAATCGCACTGGCAGAATAGCGCAAACAGAGAAAAGAGACGACGGCTGCACATCACAAGCATGACACAATCCGGCGCGGGAGGAAAGAGTTGGCTACAAAAGAGTAAGTGGAAAAATACACTGACAAACAGACCAAAATGGCAGGTCTAGTGGGACAAATCGGACCATATGATGAAACTGTCAAGCAGTGGAGCTCTTATACTGAGCGGTTTGATTATTTTGTCAAAGCTAATGGAATAAGAGATGAGGTTTTAGTACCAACATTCCTCAGTGTAATGGGCAGCAAGACGTATAATCAAATGTGCAGCCTGGTCTAGCCCAATAAGTCTGGTGATTGCTTATTTAAGGACATTGCAGCATTGCTCCAAGAACAGTATGCACCAAAACCCCTCATCATTGCTGAAAGATTTCGGTTTCATAAACACAATCAGTTAAACGGAGAATCGATTGTACAATTAGTTGCCATATTGAAGTGATTGTCGGAACACTGCAGATTTGGCACAGCACTCAACTAAACAATTAGAGACAGATTCTTCTGTAGACTGCATAGTGAGGCAATTCAAAAACGATTCCTATGCGAAAGTAATCTTACATTAGAGCGAGTAATAGAAATCAGTGTATCCATGGAAATGGCAGCGAAAGAGGCGCAAGAGTTAAGCGTATCCAGTCAAGCTCACAAAGTATAAAGTGAGAAAATAAAACAGGATGGCAAGAAAGCATGTTACTGCTGTGGAAAGAATGGTCATCCGACACAGAAATGCTGGTACAAAGACAAAGACTGCAGAAACTGTGGAAGAAAAGGTCACATTGAACTTGCATGTCAAAACAAAAAGCTGACTGTAATTGAGAAAGTAAATCCAACTAAACATGTGGAACCAAGGAAAGGTTATATAGCAAATTAGCTCAAAAGGGAAATGTATATATTAAAGGGGTCATAAGGGGTCATCATTACAATTATTTATATGAGCTGCCAGTAGTAACTGTAGCAGAATTAAATTGCCATCATCTAATCTGTTCATCCAGCGAATATTTAGTGTAATTTCATATCAACTCTAAGAAAGGATATTTTCATGGCCACAGTAAACAACTCTCTTACAGTAGCCTAATAATGCATTAGAGCATGTAGCAAGGATCAAAATCGTAAAGGGACATTAATTTGTGAGGCAGAATCAGAAACTCATGTAATTTGTGTAAAGAGTTTTATTAACTAAACACTAACACAAACTTGTCTAACAAACAAACAAGCAATCACTCATACATGGAAAAGGGCAAATGAGACTTAATGGATGAAACCATCAGGAAAACCAGAGAATGAAGCTATGAAAAGACTCAGTTAACCACCTGAGTAAAACCATCAGCACCATTTATAACGGGGTCTATAGCTCATACTAAACCTCTTTTTCGCTTAGTTAAATGTACGATACTTGCATTGCCTTGCTCGTTGACGAGTGTCCAGATGCAGTCTCGGATGAAAGTTTTGATGGTTTCAAGGTTTTGGACTTGCGATCATATTCTTCCAGGTTTGAAGAGTGATGAATTCCAAAGATGTTCTGACTTAATGGTGATTGGGAGTTTCTTCCCAGTGGAAAGTGAAAAAGAACTAAGAGAGACATCTGCTGAGATCCTTGGATCTTTGGTGAATGGAAAGTCAAGGCCGATGCCTGGAAGGAACTTAGGGGTTGCAGAAGTGTTCTAGCTCACATCCTCCTCTTCCCAGAATCTAACAGAACCGCAGACTGAAGGCGGGTCACTGATGTGAGGCCTTTAAAATTTGAGAATATTCACACCTCTTAGGATGGAGAGTTTTACAGCCCTTTGTCTGAGAGCATGGTATTTTGCATATGGAACTCGATTAGGTGTTGATGAGAAATTACTAAAGATTCTTAGAACACTAATATATTGGCTATGTACCAATATATTATATACACTCTCATTTAGATCATCAGAAGACATATTCATAGATACTAAACATGGTAAGATTACATATAGGTAAGATTACATGAACGAGTGGTTCTATCATAAGTATGCATTAAACAGTATACAATATAAAAGACAATATACAAGAACAGTAACAACATACACAATGACCTGAAATATATGTGTGTTCATTCAAAGAAAGGTTTTCATATGAATTTATTAGAGAAGAGTCCATTGTGCTGTGCATTATGTGTCTTCCCTATGGAAAATTTAGTGAGAGGGAGAACTCTCAACATGCCCTTAGGTTGTAAAGGCCCAAGTTGCCATGGTATCTAGGGGCCTGGTGTCATTCCCAGACATGCTGGCACACAGTATGTTTATTGGGTGAGGCGTCTGTGATTATTTGTTAATCTAATGAATAATTGATTTGTTAAATCTAATGAACAGATGTGTCTGATTGGTCCAAATGCTACAGTTGTGCCAGGAATACTAAAAAGAAATGTGTAAATCAAGTGGAATATACAGAGGTACAAGAGAATGAATCCGATGAAAATGAGTTCTCACATGTTATGTCTGTGTCTTCAAATTCTGATGGCTACTGTGTAATGCCACGGCTGGATGGGGAGGCCGTCCCTATGCAAGTGGACACAGGTGCAGCTGTATTGCTTGTGGCAGAGTCAACTTGTCTAGAGAAGTGGCCACACCTCTGTCCCAGGGAAGCGAACCTGACCCTGAAATCATACACAGGAGAGCTTGTACCTCTTTCAGAGGTTGTGGATTGGACTGCAGAGCTGAGCAAACAGAAGGTAAAATTACCACTGTATATTGTGAAAGGTAGTAGTCACACAGCTCTAATGGGCCGAGCATGGCTAGAGAAAATAAAGTTAAACTGGCAGGAAGGCGACTTAGTAGCGAAAGAGTCTACTAGTTTGCAAAACATCCCAAGGAAGCATGCAGAGGTGTTCGGAGATGAACTGGGGAACATGAAAGATATTACGGTAAAGCTGGCCATTAAAACTGACAGTAAACCTAAGTGCCTAAAAGCGCGCCATGATCCTTATGCAATAAAGCCAAAGGTGGAAACAGAACTAAATCGCCTGGAGAAAACTGGAGTACTTAAATACTCAACACAGAGACATGAGAGATAGAGCTAAAGAAAGCTTGACATGTCTACTTTTAAACTGAGCTTATCGAAAACAAATATTCTGTGATAAAGTAATCCATTTGAATACAACGCAATGTCCAGTCTTTCACGTCTCCCTTCATTATATCTAATGCGCCCACACGCCGAGCGCGCTATCGATATTACAATTGTCTACGTGAAGCTCACGCCAGGTAAACGCCAACTTCACAGCAAACAAAGCAGCGAGACTGTAGATATAAGATATAAAAGTAATATGAGGTATGTGCCAGGTATGTGATGTTCATGTATATATTTCAACATGACACAATACCAGTCAAAACTTTTGAACAGTAAGATTTTTAATGC
This sequence comes from Cyprinus carpio, assembly GCF_018340385.1. Lineage (NCBI taxonomy): Eukaryota > Metazoa > Chordata > Actinopteri > Cypriniformes > Cyprinidae > Cyprinus > Cyprinus carpio. Next base: position 24,420,447 of record NC_056621.1, read on the forward strand.
TTTTGTAAAGAATTATCTTCTGCTGACCAAGCCTGCATTTATTTGATCCAAAATACAGAAAGCTGCATTTGCTAAAGCAGTAATATTGTGAAATATTTTTTACATAGCTATTTTACATAACTGCTTTCTATTTGAATATATTTAAAAATTTAATTTATTGCTGTGATCAAAGATAAAATTTCAGCATCATTACTCCAGTCTTACTCCAAGTGAAACAGTATACACTATACCATTCAAAAGCTGGGAGTCAGTGTATATATAGAAATCAAAACTTTTATTTAGCACACAAGTGATTATAAATACAATAATCATGTTACAAACGATGCTGTTCTTTCAAGTAATCAAAAAAAGATATAATAATAATAATAATAAATGTTTTTTTTTTGAGTAGCAAATCATATAATGATGCTAAAAATTCAGCTTTGAATGTCAGCTTTGATTGTTCCTAATAAACTGTTTAACTTGCACTCGCAAGTGAATCTCAGGTTATTTTGTGGGATAATTAAATATATTCTAAATAAACTACAAACATAAAAATATATACATTTATTTTGTCCTCACATTCTTTATTGTAACTCTTCCCTCTTGGTCACACACCTGGCTGAAAGGCTCATTATGCAGCTTATTATGTGGGCCTTTGTCTTCTCAGGTGTGAATCACACAAATATTCATGGTCAATCACGCCTATTCACTTATGCCCTTTCGAAACAAAAAGTGTCTTACTTTTTTGTGCAGTGGCACAAACCGAGCAAGCCAAAACAAAACTGTGAATGTCACGAGCCATGCGTGGCCACCAGAATCGTTGCTTGACCAAAAAAATAGTTCGATTAACTCCTGGATGACAAGCCACGTTGGAACAATGCCCCCACTGAATGACGTCTGACCGTAATCCCTCCGGCACAAATAAGCGATTCGGTGGGCACCCGGGCGGAGGCGTTACCCCTTCTAAGGCCGTCTTGACCTTCGATTCGACCTCCCATGTGAGTGTGGAGTCGGAAGAGTCAGGTTTGATGTTTTTGGAACCCGGGTGCGGGCGTTTCGGAACGGTCAAAAATACGCGATAAAGAGTCAGGTTTGATGTTTTTGGAACCTGGGTGGTACGAGAGAGAAAAATCAAAACGACCGAAAAAAAGTGCCCACCGAACCTGCCTGGAGTTCAATCTTTTAGCGGTTCTGATATATTCTAGGTTCTTGTGATCGGTCCAGACAATAAAAGGTACCCCCGACCCTTCTAACCAGTGACGCCACTCTTCCAACGCTAACTTGACTGCCAACAACTCCCTATTACCAATGTCGTAGTTACGTTCGGCAGGCGATAAACGACGGGACAAAAACGCGCAGGGATGCATCTTGTCGTCTGTGGGAGAACGCTGGGACAGCACTGCTCCTACCCCCCACCTCTGATGCATCGACCTCCACCACGAACTGACGTAATGGATCAGGGGCTATAAGAATGGGGGCTGAAACGAAACGGCCTTTCAGTTTAGCAAACACAGCCTCAGCTGTGTCTGACCACCTGAACGTCGTTCTGGGGGAGGTCAAGGCAGTCAGAGGCGCGACTAGTTGGCTGAAGTTGCGAATAAAACGCCGGTAGAAGTTGGCAAATCCCAGAAACCTCTGTAGGGCCTTACGGGAATCTGGGCTTGGCCACTCCACCACAGCCTTAACCTTCTCAGGGTCCATCCGTATTCCCTCAGACGAAACGATGTACCCCTAGGAAAGGAACAGACTGTGCATGAAAAACGCATTTCTCCGCCTTGACAAAAAGCCCATTCTCTAGCAACCTCTGAAGTACTCGCCTGACATGTTGAACGTGTTCCTGGAGAGACAAAGAAAAAAATCTATATGTCATCCAGGTAAACATATATGAACTGATCTACCATGTCTCTCAACACATCATTGACGAGTGCCTGGAAGACCGCTGGGGAGTTGGAAAGCCCGAACGGCATAACCAAATATTCAAAGTGCCCCCTGGGGGTGTTGAACGCGGTCTTCCATTCATCCCCCTTCCGGATGCGAACCAAATGATATGCATTACGTAAATCCAATTTTGTGAAGATTGATGCTCCCTGCAACCTCTCGAAAGCTGAAGACATCAACGGCAAAGGATAAGTATTCTTGACCATGATGCTGTTCAACCCCTGGTAATCAATACAAGGTCGCAGAGAACCATCCTTCTTACCCACAAAAAAGAATCCCGCCCCCGCTGGAGAAGAGGAAGGCCGGATGAACTCGGTTGCTAGAGAATCAGAAATATATTTCTCCATAGCCTCCCTTTCTGGAACAGAAAGTGAATATAACTTGCCCTTAGGCGGAGACGTACCTGGCAGTAAGTCTATAGCACAGTCATAGAGACGATGCGGAGGAAGAGAAGCAGCCCGGGACTTACTGAACACTTCCTTCAGGTCGAGATACTCCGGTGGCACGTTGGACAGATTCACTGACTCCTCCTGCAACACAGAACAAGAAACAGACGGAACAGCAGACGAAAGACATGAGGCATAACATGGATTACTCCAGCTGGACACAGAGTTCTGACCCCACTCTATCCTGGGTCCGTGTTTAGCCAACCACGGATGACCCAGGACAATGGGGGCGTGAGGTGACCGGGTGAGGTAGAGTGAGGTCCTCTCCGTGTGGTTACCCGAGGTAATGAGTGTGATGAGTCCAGTGATGTGAGTAATACCCGGGAGTTCCTGTCCATTAAGAGCGTGGATAGTGATAGGGTGTTCCAGCGCTGTGATCGGGAGGTGAAGTTTGTGAGCCAAAGAAAAGTCCATCAAGTTACCCTCCGCTCCTGAATCCACCAGCGCCTGGCCGTTGAAGGAACTGCCTGCCCACTGGAGTCTCACCGGCAGGAGGGTGGTGTTCGAGGGTCTGGTCATGGAAAGGCCGCCCGACAGTATTCCCCCTCCTACCGCCGGGCTTGGTCTTTTAACGGACAGGTAGAAACAAAATGGCCGGCCTCTCCACAGTAGAGACACAGACCCCTCGAGCGACGATGTTCTCTTTCCTCCCGGGAGAGCCGAGCTCGACCCACCTGCATGGGTTCAGGATCGTTAGGGGGGCTGACCGTGTTCACTCTCCTGTAACCCGAGAACTCAGCGAAATCACCCACAGGAGCCTGGTATGGTCGAGTCTCTTTCTGTTGCAGACGTGCATCGACTCGTAGTGCAAGTTCGACCAGTCCATCAAGTGTCTTGGGTAGTTCCAACGTATAAATCTCCCTTTGAACACGGTCAGCCAACCCATGCAGGAACATGTCCCACTGCGCCTCCTCGTTCCATTTGCACTCGGCAGCCAACGTCCGAAACTCGATGGAATAGTCCGAAACCGAGTTGTTGTTCTGTCGGAGATCGGCCAGTTGGCGGGCTGCCTCGCGTCCGGCGACTCCGCAGTCGAACACGCGGCTCATCTCCTGCTTGAGTGCTTGGAACGAGGAGCAGCAGTTGTGTTGATTCTGCCACACCGCTGTTCCCCACAGAGCCGCACGTCCAGACAGCAGCGTCATAACTAGTGCCACCTTACTCTCCTCAGAAGAAAATGTCATGGGCTGCAGAGAGAAGTAAATTGAACACTTGGTTAAAAAGGCTCTGCACAAATTTGGTTCACCTAAATACCTCTCAGGCGTGGGAATGCGCGGCTCCAGCTGGTTAATGTTGGGATTCTCCGGGGAAACAAGCGGGGGCGGTGCTGGCGCAGTGGGACCTCTCAGACGTTGTAATTGAGTGGTGAGCTCGGACACCTGCGTTACCAGAGCCTGTATCGCCCGACCCGAGACTCCGATCTGTTCATCCTGATGATTCATGCGGGCGTGGTTACCGGCAAACATCTGTTCAAACCAGGCTGCACTCGCTGAATCCATGGTGAGGTCAGATGGTTCTGTCATGGCTCGAAAGAACAGTCAAGGATCCAATAGCAAGTGCCAGTAGTGTTTATTAACATCAAAGAACAGAGGTAGTGTAGGTCCAAAGACAGCAGACAAAGTCAATACTTGGCTCGGCAACGCAGGACTCAGGGGCAGACAGCTAGCAGGAAACCAGAACACGATCCTCCGAACAAGGCAGACATCCAACCGGACACCCGGAACTGGAGCAAGGGAAAAAGATGGCCAGTGCTGACCCGGGAACCTCCACAACCATCTGACAAAGACAAGACGGAGTGACAAACAATATATAGGACATTCTCATTCAAAACAGCTGGCGCTGATCAGCTCATCAGCGGAACACGAGCCGCGCTGATGAGCCGCACCCATTCAACCCATGTGCACCCACATAGTGAGGGCGAGTCAATGAATCCATGAACCGTGACAGAGGGAGATTGTGAGCACTTAGGAACATTCTCAGACGCTGCTGCTCCCAGCGCCGTCAAAATGTCCCTCCTCGAACACATCGGCCAAGCAGAAAAACTTATTGCCCAATGCCGATATTTGCAAAATGCCAAATATGCTGCGTAGCGCAAATCCGTGAATGAATGTTCCTAAGTGAGGTAAACTTCAACCGATTTCCTCTGCTCAGGGAGTAGGGAGCAATGAAAACTGTGTAGGGACCATGTCAATCGGAACACAGTTCATGCACGGAGCTTCTAACGAGCTGATTATCTGAATCAGGTGTGTTAACAAAGAGAGACATGCAAAATGTGCAGAGCTGGGGGGGCGCGAGGACTGGAATTGAGAACCGCTGGTATTGTCATTATAATCCATAATTATGTCCCCACTGGATGCAACAAATGTCTCGTTTATAATGGGTTTTAATGTTTTTGTATCAGCACTCTGGGACACAGGCATCACAGTATAGTAAGGGGCGTAACATTTCCGTCACACGCTTGGGTGTTCGGCCAATCAGAATACACTGAATAGCTGGCTAATCAGAGCACACCTCGCTTTTCAGACCGATGAGCTTTGTAAAAATCGACGTGTTTCAGAAAGGTGGGGCATAGAGGAGAAACAATAATGTACAGTGTGTGGAAAATAATGTGTTTTTTGAAACTTAAACCACATAAACCCATTTCATTACACCAAATACACAAAATAATGCTCCACTTAAAAACAACATACAAAACCTTTAATACTGTATGAAAGTATTTTTTTGGCCACAAAAATATCCTTTCTTAGAGTTGATATGAAATTACACTAAATGTTCACTGGACGAACAGATTAGTTGATGGCAATTTAATTCTGCTACAGTAACTACTGGCAGCTCATTTAAATAATTGTAATTAATCATAATTAATTGTTATTATTTATATACTGTACATTTCCCTTTTGAGCTAATTTGCTACACCATTAATCAAAGATCTTTTTGCTGGATTATCAGGCAGCCAGAAATTCAGTTAAATAGACTTAAGTCATGCTTACCTTCAAATGCATATAGATCCTATTTCCCAAGAGTGGTTGACCATCATGATACACAAGGGCCTTTATAGATATCAGCGACTACGTTTTGGGATAACTTTGGCTCCAGCATTGTTCCAGCATGCAATGGACAAGATCCTGAGTGGCTTGAATGGAGAACAGTGCTATCTCAGTGACCTGTTAATCACAGAAAAAGATGATGAGGATCATCTCAGGAACTTGAATACAACACTGCAGCAGCTAAAGGAGTATGGTCTCCGGGTAAAGAAAGACAAATGTAAATTCTTCCAACCCACCACTGAATATCTTGGCCAACAGGCTTTGTACCCTACATCATCTACTGAACAAGTCCAAACAATGGAAATGGTCCAACAGATGTGAGTAGTTCCTGTGGCTCAGTGGAAGAGCATTGCATTAGCACCACAAAAGGTTGTGGGTTTGATTCCCAGGGAACACATGTTAGGTTAAAAAATGTTAGCCTGAATGCACTGTAAGTCACTTTGGATAAAAGCATCTGCTAAATGCATAAATTTAAATGTAAATGTAGAAGGCAACCCTTCACTGCCGATACAGCTGGCATGTGATGCTTCACCGTATGGTGTTGGCACAGTACATTCACACATTATGCCATCCAGTGAAGAAAGGCCAATCGTGTTCGCGTCAAGGACCCTGAACTCAATAGAAAGCAAATACACTCAAATTGAAAGAGAAACATTAGCAATCGTATTTGGTTTCAAGAAATTTCACCAGTACTTGTTTGGGTGCAGATTTACTCTACTTACTGACCACAGACCAATTACCTCTATCTTTTGTCCCCGGGGCAGCTGTGGCCTAATGGTTAGAGAGTTGGACTTGAAACCCGGATGTCGCACGTTCGAGTCTTGGTGCTGGCAGGAGTTGTAGGTAGGAGGGAGTGAATGAACTGCGCTCTCTTCCACCCTCAGTACCCATGGCTGAAGTGCCCTTGAGCAAGGCACTGAACCACCAGTATGACATCAAGTACAGGAGATCTGAGCAGCACTGTAATGCACTGTCAAGGTTGCCTCTGCAGATACACCACCAGAAGGCAGTCAAGCTGACATCTTTTACTTTAACCTGTTAGCCAGCCCCCACCCATTATGGGACTCACAGCTGAAAGTGCCCTACCTAACTTAAAATTGTAACAGTTCCTTACTTCAGTATGTTACACACATAATTTTGGTGTCTTTGGAAAGAAGACCATTTGGGCTGTACTTTTGTTCAACCAGAGTTGATAATGCTCAAAAACATTAAAAGTTATAGACACTGAAGTGCCTTGAATTTTTTTTTTACCACACCGAATTTTTTTTTTTTTTTTTTTTTTTGATATAAAAATACATGAAATCAGTCCTGGAGCAATCTAGAAAAGTATTGGGGTGAAAATCAAATGTTTCATGAGTTTCTATTTCAAATCTAAAGGAGATACCATGAAAAAATGAGATTCCTGCAATCCCCCACCCCCACAAATATAAAAAATATTTACCTTTACCTTTAACTGTATTGAAGGGTTCTACAAACTGTTTTAGTCATTAAACATACCACTGCATATGTTTTCCAATTATAAAACACTAGACAGAAACTGAGACATTAAATAAGTGATTTATTTGAGCACTAGAAAATTACAATAAGAATAATTTGAGTAAGAAAAACAAGAAAAATAAAAAGATTTAACTTTGTATGCCAATTACAGAACATCCTGAGATTGCTAGAAATGCAGCATTTACTATGAATTACAATGAAAATACGTGCTGATGTGCTGATGGCCAGTTATAGAGATGGTAATCATATAAATGCGCCATAAAGTCAATAAATCACACTATTCATATAGATGGCGTTCACATTGATAGCCGTGATTACACAGTAATAGCGAGCTGATTTGCGTTAAAACAGATGGTAATCATGCATATACAGGCACTTTCAACATAAAACACACTCACACATATATAAAAAAAATGTCGAAAAATAAAAAAAAATAAAGAAAAAGGCGATCGCTAAGTTCCGCCTCCATCGGATGACAGGTGCGTCATAGAGCGCGTCACGAACCGTCACGAGAGAGCGCCAGAATTCAAATAAACAATCTTCCGCTCTTTCACTTTTTTATGGTGGATCGTCTCATTCTGTTTGTGACACTGTACGCTACAAAACCATGCCGTTTTTTTTTTACTACCAAGACGCAGTTTCTGAGCGTGAGTTATTCCATTACAGACACAAACAATTCTGTCCCTGAAGAACTGAAACGTAAACAAAGGAATTATCATCCATATTACAACGTTATTCCCAGATCGCAAACTAACATAGAATCAACGTTGAATCAACGTCTGCTTGCGATCTGGGTTGCTTCGTTGGATTAAACGTGCTCCATGAGATGTCGTTCAGTGGACCCTTACCTTTCTAACTAAACCGGGATTTACAGCTGTGGATGTGTTTATGACTCGTTATTACTACTAATCTTCAATATTCTGCGTTTTCATTCTTCATGTGTTGATGTGTACGTTACTGCTTACACAAATTTAGCAAATACATTCTTTATAAGCTTTCCATTGAAAAACAGCGATCTGTCGTCAAAGCTTGAGGCTTAGATCTTTATAATGATATATAGTTTGTCAAGATTAAATTTGTCCCGTTTCATTTAATCTATTCATAAATATTGACACGTGCAAACAAGGCGAGTTGAGGACACCGGTGTCTGGGTGCAGGCTCACAGGTTAAGGAAGTGCAAAGTGCACCTGTCACTGCAGCTCAAGTGAAACTATTCACAAGAACTGACCCAGTTTTCAAGTTTTTCAATTCAATTCAAGTTTATTTGTATAGCACTTTTTACGATACAAATCATTCCAAAGCAACTTTACAGAAAATTAAGTTTCTACAATATTTAGTAGTAGCTTATCAGTGATGACTGTCAGTTTATGTGGATATGGCAGAAATGTTCAGAAAAATCAATAAAAGACGTAAACAAACAGACCATTAACACTAACAGCAATTATGCAATCAAACTTATAGCAAAATGTGGTAGTTCTGTATGTTGTCTCTGGGTTAGCATCATCTGAGGTCCTCTGAGGGGCTGGCATCATCTCTTCTCTGGTGTTATGGATCCAGACTGGAGCTTGTGTAAATCCTAGAGACATTATTAGCGTAGCTAGTAAAAGTAAAGTAAAATTAATTAGTTTAACCCAAGCTAAAGAATAATAATGCGCATTTGATCAGATATAACTGCAGTTCAAAATTATGAGATGCATTATTTGAATGCTTGGCCAAAGAGGTGTGTTTTTTATCTAGATTTAAACAGAGGAAGTGTGTCTGAACCCCGAACATTATCAGGAAGGCTATTCCAGAGTTTGGGAGCCAAATGTGGGAAAAAGCTCTACCTCCTTTAGTGGACTTTGCTATCCTAGGTACTATCAAAAGTCCAGCGTTTTGTGACCTTAAGGAGCGTGATGGGTTGTAGCGTGGTAGAAGACTAGTTAGGTACGCAGGAGCTAAGCCATTAAGGGCCTTATAAGTAAGTGGGTGAATGACGGATAAGGATTTAAAATGTGAAAAAAAAATAAAACTGGCAAAAAAAATTAATTTTAGGACTTTCTATACTTATTAGAGTGTTGTGTATGTAATGCAATGATATTTACACATTTCAAGAATGTAATTAACCATTTTTTTTTGGTGAAACAGATCTTTTTCCCCATGAAAATGTCATTCCTGGGTAACGTAATGAATTTTTAAATTAATTACATTTCTACCATTGTTGGCATATACAAATTAACTGATCTCCATATTTGGAGCTCAACAAACAATTACTGCTCGGAAAACTACATTTTAATCATAATTAATATAATCAATTTGGGATTTCATATAGACACGGGCTCATTTTTGGCTGCTGCTAACTCAAAATTCAGAACCAAATAAAAAAAAAAACCTGGAAAAAGTTTAAAAATGTTTTCCAATTAAGACTTATTTTATCATTAACTCAACAAAAAAAAACTGAATTAAAAAAAAAAAAAAAAAACCTGAATTGTGTAATTTAACACACAAAATATGGGGTTAAATGAATTGCCCATGTCATTGTTAGCCGGAATGACATACTGTTAGACGGAATGACATTCTGCAATATCAGGATTACCATAAAAACCATCATCAGTATAATTTCTCTTTCCAACAGCTAAAACATTTAGGCTTATTTCAAATGAGTGTGAACCTATTTCGATTAATATTTCAAGTTTGCTTGTTACTGACACAATATTATTCCACTGAATCATCACCATAATACCTTGCTCTCTTTTTTGCAAGATACTCAGCCCTAGCTTCTGCATCTGTGTTTATCCTGGCTTTGAACCGTCTCTGCCTCTCTTTATTAGACAGAGGCATCTGGAAGAACAGAATTGACCTTAAAACACCAGAAGCTATACAAAAGTTTAAAATGGGTAACACTTTATAATAACGGCACGCTATTAATCATTAGTTAAACATTAGTAAACAGTTAATTTATCATTTATAAACATTAATAGACATTAATAAGCAGTTTATAAATACAGCTATAAATGCTTTATTCTTGATTTAAAAAAAGCATATCTATAATGTGTTTAATAATTGTATTTTCATCATACTTTAATTTCATACTTATAGATAGGCTTATAAATCAAGCATTAAGCATTTATAGCTGCACTTATAAAATTCTTATTAATGTTTAGTAATGCTTTATAAATGAATTAACTGTTTAATGATGCTTAACTAATGATTAATAACATGTAGTTAAGTATTACCAAATGTGGCTATATTAATAAAAATGATTACATTATTCATGATTTGACCATTAACATTACAAAAGTTCAATTCAATGATAAGTGAATGTGAATCATATGAAATCAAGATGAATTACAGCAAAAATACGGCAAAAAACAACACAATTATGTAAATAATGTTAATGTTAATAATGTAAACTATAATAACTATACCTAAAAGTTACAAATGTTAATTAAAAACTAGATTGTTATTGCCTATGTCATTCTGGATAACGGATGACATGTCCTGGCTAACAGAAGTTTTTGTTTGTATCCAAGAATGACATGTTTTATCCAGGAATGACAAAGTAAATATTTTCTTTATAATCAGGCACTAATTTAACCACCTATGGAAAACTACAACTTAGCCATCATCGCTTTAAGGTAATCTTTTAGATCAAATAGATAGTTTTTTAATATAAAAACATTATAAATAGTTTATCAGTGTTATCCAAAAGGACACATGATATTGCTACAAAGTGCATCAGTGACCGAAAAGGTCAAAATATCAACATTTTAAGAGACGTTTACTCACATTTGCACATGTTCTGGTGCTCCTTCAGGGTCTTCTTTTTGATACAATATTATGTCACATGACATACCACAATGCATTATGGTCTAAAATGGTCATTGGTGTCTGTTATCCAGGAATGACATTACAGAAATCACAATTTGGAGACAAAAGTCTTCTGTCATTAAAATGTAATTAAGCTTAGTATTATAACCATATTTGCAGGTATCGTTAAAACATCAATACAATTATGCCCAAGTAGATTTTAAATATTTTTATTTTTATTTTTAACATTTTTATTGTATTTTTGTATTAAGATTTTAAGCCGGGACAGTTACCCGGAATGACATTTTGGGACTTTTGAGCTCAATAGATCCTTAAAGATTAATTATTTATAATGAATTCTCACATGAGTAATTAAAGAAGGGAAAGTTGAGTCATTTAATGAAATCCATTTAAAAATGTATACATTTTTAATATTATGAATAAGCTTTGGACACCAGAATTGACACGCCACGTCATTGACCCAAGTAATAATATTTTGTAACTGATACGGAACTTAACAAGTACACAGACCATAAAATTGGGGTAATATGATCATATTTTCTTGACTCTTGCCCTGGTAAGGACTCTAGCCGCTGCATTTTGGACTACCTGTAGCTTGTTTATTGAGGATGCAGGACAACCACCTAGCAGTGCATTAGAATTGTCCAGTCTAGAGGTCATGAATGCATGAACTAGCTTTTCTGCATCAGAAACAGGTAACATGTTTCGTAGCTTAGTAATGTTTCTAAGATGGAAGAATGCTGTTTTTGTAACATGGGAAATATGATTTTCAAAAGACAAGTTACTGTCTAATATAAAACCCAGATTTTTGACAGTAGAGGAAGTAACAGTACATCCGTCTAATTGCAAATTGTAATCTATGAGATCCTGTGTAATGTTTTATGGTCCAGTAAGTAATATCTCTGTCTTATCTGAATTTAATAGGAGAAAATTATTGGTCATCCAATCTTTTACATTTTTAACACACTCTGTTAGCTTAGATCATTTTGAAGTTTCACCTGGTCTTGTTGAGCTATATAGTTGAGTATCATCAGCATAACTGTGGAAACTAATCCCGTATTTTCTAATGATATTACCAAGGGGCAACATGTATATTGAAAATAGCAGAGGACCTAGGACAAATCCTTGTGGCACTCCATATTTTACTGGTGATAAATGAGATGGGACTCCCCCATTTAAATAAACAAAGTGGTAGCCTTCGGACAGGTAGGATCTAAACCATCTTAAAGCCTGCCCTTGGATACCTGTATAGTTTTGCAATCTATCTATGAGTATGTCGTGATCTATGGTGTCGAACGCAGCACTAAGATCAAGTAAAACTAGCAATGAGATGCAGCCTTGGTCTGATTTGTCAAGTCATTTGTAATTTTAACAAGTGCAGTTTCTGTGCTATGATGGGGCCTGAAACCCGACTGAAATTCTTCATAGAGATCATTTTTTTTTGCAGGTAGGAGCACAATTGAGCAGACACAACTTTTTCTAAAAAATTTAGACATAAATGGAAGATTTGAAATGGGTCTGTAATTTGCCAGTTCACTAGGATCTAGTTGTGGTTTCTTAATAAGAGGCTTAATAACCGCCAGCTTGAATGGTTTTGGGTAGGGATGCACCGATCATGATTTTTCATGGCCGATTCCGATACCGATTTTTTACAAGCAAATTGGCCGATTCCGATACCGATTTCCAATTTTTTTCTTTCTTTAAGCAACAAACAAGAAAGAAGGAAAGTATGCATAAACAAGATGTTAATTTGGTATTAAATAGGCCAAACTAGCTTTTGACTATTGAAAACAATAACCGTAACTAGGGCTGGGCGATATATCAAATGATATGATCATGCGTATTTAGTCAGTAAAGCCGGTTCCCTGATTAGCGCTAATTAGCGAAGATGAATCGCCTTCGATAATGAACGCGATATTGCGTACCTTGTCAGTGAACTACGGCTCTGTCTATTAAATGCCGCTCCATTTGAAAGCAGGTGATGGCGATTTAGCGCTAATCAGGGAACCGGCTTTACTGACTAGATACGCATGATCATATCGTTCGATATATCGCCCAGCCCTAACCGTAACCATCTGAAATTAACGGCAGTAACTGCACAGTAAGTGGCCTACATTCAATAAAAACATAGATGGTACAGACATCAGCATTTAGCTTTTGTTTTTGAATTGGGTTAAAACTACACAAACTGGCCTTAAATGAAAAGATTAACTGTAACCATGTGAAATTAAAGGCAACAACTGCATAGTTCTTCAATCCAAACAACACAATCAACACACATTCAATAAGATGTTTCTTAATCAGCATTCAGTATTTGTTTTAGTTTTTAAATTTGGTTTTAAATTAAAAAAAAAGGCCTTTACCAGTGAGTAGTGTTTTCACGGTACCAAAATTTCAGTATTCGGTACCGATACCAGTGAAAATCCACGGTTCTCGGTACCAATTTCGGTACCAAAGCAATACACAAAAATATGCTAATTAAAAAAAAAAAAAAAACTTTTTATCACTTAAAATGAAACCAATGTCATTCTTTATACTTATTTACAATTGTGTTGTTTTTCTATAAGTAATATAATTATGAAAAACAGTAAACAAGTTTCACCCAAATTTAATTTGTCTTTTAATTAATGAAATTTAAACACATTTTATTTTTTGTTAAATAAAGGGGATTTGCTATTAAAATTAAAACATGGAAGAAATATTGTGTAATTTTTCTTTAAAAAATAAAGTTTTATTAATTGTTTTAACAGTAGTACCAGTATCACATACATTCTACTAAATAATAGTAATATTTCTAGCATAATGCCTTTATGTAAAAATGAACTTTTATTTTGACGGGTTTGCAGTGTTTCCCACAGCCTTACACTCCCCCGCCCCCATATATACATATATATGCAAATTCATTTTCTGCCAGCAGGAGGCGCTTTAAGAGCGGGAGAGATACAGGATTCTCCGGCGACAGCTGCAAAGCAGCGCTGAGCTCACAAACGCTGCCTTATCAAACAATACATTCAAAATGAAATGAAAATGAAATCGAAAATTTTCTAACTACAGTCGGTTTCTTTCTGAAATACAGTGATATAAAAAACACCCGCCGCATCAGTTTTGATTTTGAAAAGTGCAACGTCATGTTTATTCAATGAAGTCAAAGCCTTTTGGAAAATCTATTTGTGGCGGTCAGTTTTGATATTGTAATAAATCAATGTGTGGGAAACCCTGGGTTGCCGTGAATACCTTTAAATTGTGTCAATGTCCTCATTGAGACGGCAGATGCTGAAATTACTGCAAGCATCACGCGCTTCAGTCTATGTAGTAAACGTCTCTGCCATTCATTCATTCACACAGAGACGCGCAGAACATGCAGGATTCATATTTCAACCAACTTTTGCGGCTTAACATTTACAGATACTGGTCCATATGGAGATTTGATTTGATTATGCTAACTTTGACAAATTCCGTGACTATCCATATTAAAATGTAAGTTTCATTTTCATGACTGGATTTTGAGATTCCGTTCACGTTTTCTGCTTCGCGGAAATCATAGCGCTGTATGCGTCAAGAACCGGGTTTTGACCGGGGGTGACCGGGTACTGGAACCGAAATACTGGGTCTTTTGACAGCACTACAGCTGAGTGATTTTTGTGCCTGCTTTACAGACAGCTGAGTGAACTTTGTCCCTTCACAACACAACCAGTGAGACTAAATAAAAGTATGCTATATAAATAAATTATTCCAAAATGTTAAAATCAAATAATGTTGGTGCGAATAAAACAAAGATGCCAAAGTGTTTCATTCGTCCAATTTAAAAAAAAAAAAAAAAAAAAAATAGGGTAATGATTCACATCTATATTTTTTTTTACTTGAGCCAATGAAAAATAAATAACTATTGTCTCAAGTTAAAAAAATATAGATGTGATTCATTACCCTAAAATTTTTTAATTGGATGAATGAAACACTTTTTTTTGTGTGCTACAGAAGGTGATTTTTAAATCAAATTAAGTCAATGTAATTTTAAGGTAAAATAAAAATAATCATCCTATACAGAACTGACAGTTACTTCTGGCTTCTCAAACGTGTGTGCAAATTCTACTTTACAAAAAAAAAAAAAAAAAAAAAAAAACTTTTAGTCCTTTCCGTTTCTCATCCAACACATGAGAAGTTGAGCTAAACATCCCTTCACTGTATCTGCCAGGGGGCAAGGAAGTCGACCGGAAGTTGAAGTCGGCCGCGTGCCGCCATCTTGTAGCAGAACTTCACTTGCGTTAGCATCCCATTGACTCCCATTCATTTTGGCGTCACTTTGACAGCGAATAACTTTACATCTGAGGGTTGTTTAAAGACTCCATGTGTCCATTATTTATTTCTAAGATACACAACAATGTATAAAGGGCTCCATTACCTTCTATGTTACATTATGGCCCCGTAGAAGAAACAGTTTTTGTAAAAATAGGCTAACGATTGCGTCATAACCACTCGACTCTCTGTCGCACAGTAGAGAAATTACCGTACAGACAGGAGGAGAAGCTCGCAGGCAATCGGGGGGACGTCAAGAGATATATGGCGTACTGGCGTTACATTTTAAATACTATACAAATAATTAATCAGAATACTTACTCCTGCTCACTCACGCCAAATAACTCCCCGCGCAAGCTCGCCGTCTCTGCAAGATTAACGATGGCAGTTTGCACGCACAGCTACTAGAAGATTATACATCTGTCAGACAAGTTGCTGACGTCATCAAGCTTAGTTTTGAGTCTGCGCGTCAGAAATGGAAGTGCTAAAAATCGCTAAAAAATGGGCTTCACTTGTCTCTTTTTTTTTATTGAACAGGGACATAACAAACAAACTACAGTTTCATCTACAAAAACCAAAAAATAATATAATTGTAAACAGTAGACATAGAGCAAGTAAAGTAAAAAAGCAAGTAAAATAGACAAAAGTAAAACAAAATAATAACAAAATAAAAATAAAACATTTACAAAATAATTATAATAATTGAGCCAGGGGTAACATATCCTTTAGATAAATTAAAGAGAGATAGACATGCCTTGAGCCCCTTTTGTTTACATTATAAAAAAGCATAAATATTATACTTTGTGCATAATGTAACTGATTTTAAAGCTTTGGCATTGTTGGAAGAAGATATAGTACTCAAATAATATTTAAGGTCATTGCAAAAGACAATAAAAAGAGGTTTGACAGACAAAAATTTACACTTGTGTACAGAAAACTTGGCTAGAAAAATAAAAAGATTTACAAGAAAATACTTGTCTTTCAGATTTTTGTCTGAGTTATAAGAACCAAATAACACATCCTTAAACCCCATAGAAAAATTGACTAACAAGGAAGCACGTATAAATAGGCAAAATTTTTCCCAAAAAGTAGCTACATGAACACAATCCCAAAAAAGGTGAGGTATAGACTCGTCTTCCACTCCACAGAAGGAGCATAGGGGATCCAACTCTGGAAACATTTTTTTGATAAAAAGATTGACTGGGTAAAATCGGTGTAGCAACTTTGAATGATACCTCTTTAACCTTATTAGTGATTAGATATTTGTTGGACAGAGACCACACTTTCTTCCAAAGGAATATCATTAAAACAATTACTCCAATATGATATTATAGAAGGGACAGTAATAATATCATTCTGAAAAAGTTGTCTAATCTTTCTATTCCTAAGAGAGGGACTAGATAAAAAACAGATCTTCCCTATTACTGTCTCGCAAGGATGTAACCAGGAGGTAGAAGAAAGTAAAGAATCGCCTGAGTTTTTCAAAAGTGCAATAGCTCCACTGGGGATAGCATCCATCACTATGGCAAAGTCTCGTGGGGTGACTGGAATACAATATTTAGTTAAGAATTCAGAATAAGAAAACAAATGACCATTTGAATTTACAAGTTGAGAAACCAAAAGAATATTATTATTAAACCAATCTGAAAAGAAGAGTGTTTTATTTTTGTAACGGATATCATGGTTATTCCATATAAAATACCTGTGGGGGCTAAAATTATGTTTGTAAATCAAGTGCCAGGCCAGAAAGTACCTGCTTATGGAAATTTGACAATTTGATGGGCAATTTAGAAATATTATAATTACATACTAACAGAAAGGGAAGACCACCAACTTTAGAAAAAATATAATTGGGAATAGCATTCCATAAGGAATCAGAATCATTCAAGAACTGCCTCAACCAATTGATCTTAAACGTATTGTTTAAGGAAGCAAAATCAAGAAAGTTAAAACCGCCATGTTCAAAGCTATTTATGACAACAGATTTTTTGATGTAATGTCTTTTGTGTTTCCATAAAAAATCGAAAAGCATTCTATCAATCTCTACAGAAAATGTCTTATCCACATGCAAAGAAAGAGCAGGGTAGGTCAATCTAAAAATACCCTCCACTTTGGCAAGGAGAGCCCTTCCTCGTAAAGACAAGTCTCTTTGGAGCCAGGAATTAATTTTTTTCTTAGCTTTAGTAATTACTGGATCAAAGTTTAATTTTCCTCTTGTTTTAACATCTTTACAAATTGTAACACCCAAATAATTCACTTGAGACTTAACAGGAATATTGTGCAGGAATGGAGCAGAACAAAGATTTTTAAGGGAAGAAGTTCACATTTATCTAAATTTTAAAGAAAGGCCAGATGCTTTCGAGAACACTTTAATAAGATCAAGAGCGATAGGGATCTGCAAGTCGTTTTTTTAAAAAGAGTGTGGTATCATCAGCTAATTGAGTTATAATAATGTGTTTATCTGCTATATTAATCCCTAGTAATTGACTATGCAACAGGGAAGTAGTAAGGAGTTGAGCGGCTATCAAGAACAAATAAGGCGATAACGGGCAACCCTGGCGCACCCCTCTAAACATATTAAACCTTGGAGAAGTGCCAGATTTCAGATTAATTGAGCAGTTTCCATTTTTGTATAACGTACGGACAATTTTGCAAAAGAAATCACCAAAACCAAATTTATACAGGAATTGTAAAATAAATTCATGTTCAAGGGAGTCAAAGGCTTTATAAAAATCTAAAAAAAGAATAAAACTTTCATCCCTAATCAGTTCATCATAGTCCAACAAATCTAAAACAAGGCGTTATATTGTTAGCAATATGCCTCTTTGGGATGAAACCTGATTGAGTCTCGTCTATTATTGTACTCAAAACAGTTTTCAGTCTTTTGGCCAGTAACAAAGCTAAAATCTTATAATCACAGTTTAATAAGCAAATTGGACGCCAGTTATCAATCAAAAGAATGTCTTTCTTAGGTTTGGGTATTAAAGTAAGTAATCCCTGTGATAAAGTAGGTGGAAGTGTCTCAGACGCAATACTCTCCAAATAAGTTTCAAGAAAAAAAAGGTGCTAACTCTATAGCAAAATTTTTATACAATTCGGCTGTCAGCCCATCTGTGCCCGGAGACTTATTGTTCTTAAGAGCTTCAATAGACTCAATTATTTCATCAATAGATATATCCCTATCCCAGGTGCTCTTATCTGCATTAGATAATGTCCTAACATTTTTCAGAGATTGGAAAAAAGACAAAGCAGAGTCTTTGCAATATTTAGAGTCGTACAGATTTGAGTAGAAGTTTGCACAAAATGTGCCGATTTCCTTAGGATCAGAACTTATCTTACCGTTTACATTTAAAGAGTTAATAGTTAGATTTCTAAAATTATTCTTTTCCATTCTGAAAATATATGCACCGTACTTTGTTCTCCTTGCTCTAACCACCTTTTTCTAGAGCGAATAAAAGCGCACTCTGCCTTATTCTTATACATTGAATCTAACTGAGTTTGCAGATCAATGAATTCTGCCAATTCAGCTTCTGACAAACCAACCTGCATTTTACCAGAGAGAGTCATTATTTTGGAAATGACTGACTCCTCTTCAAGTCTTTTACGTTTAGCTAGAAGGCTGCCAAAATTCCTAGCACACTTGCTAGTTTCATGTTTAAGTAATTCCCAATTGAGGCTGAATTTATTTTCCTTATGTGCTTTGATCCAGTAATATCCAATCAAATATAAAATGTTTTTCCTTAATTGGTCATGTTTAAGTAAAGAAGAGTTAAGTTTCCAATAAGAGGCTCTAGGTTTTGAAGAAGAGATAAGCGAAGATAGAGGGGACTGAATAAGAGTTGCTTTATGATCAGTCATGGGTGAAGGGAGAATGCTAACAGAACATTTAAGTCCCTAACAGCTTGTGAAACAAGCCAGTAGTCTATTCGGGACTGTCTGGAACAATTTTTGTTACTCCAAGTATAGGACTTAGTATTCGGAAATGTTTCCCTCCAAATATCAATAATATCAAATTTATCCATTAAAATCTTTAATTTAGAATTAGCAGAGGCAGTCTGTTTAGGTGGCAGTCTATCGAGATTATTATCAGGTACAATATTAAAGTCCCCACCAATGAAAACTAAGGCATTTGGGTATGCATTAAGCCACAGCAGAATTTTCCCTTCTATCGCATCAATCAGTAGATCATTCTCATGAGAACTATTATACCCATAGATATTAATTAGTATTACCACAATGTTGTTTAAACAAATAACCAAAAGCAGAAAATGTCCATTCGGGTCGCTAAAGTAGTGCAAAACCTCCCCAGCAAAAAGGTTTTTCAAAGTCAGAACTCCAACTGAAAGCTCCGAACCGTGAGCCATCCAAACATCATTGTTCCACTGATTTTTCCAAAAGGAAGTGTCACTGGCAACGGAGTGGGACTCTTGAAAAAAACAAAAATCAGTTTTGAACGATTTGGCATATAAAAAACAAAGCCTTCCGTTTAGTGATGTCTCTTAGACCCCTGGCATTGAGAGAAATAACTGAAATAGACATACAAAAATAACTCTTAACAAAGAACAGCAAAAAAGGTTGAGGTTGACAACGCATAAGCAGCTGACTACAAAGTCAGGTCAAGTGTTGTAACAGCCATCAAAAGTCCTGCTCCATAACGAAAAGGAGCTCGAAAAGCTCTCTTGGAATGAGAAGAACAGTCTGAACAGGCTTACATAGGGTTAATTTCAGAGCCTTCAATAAATGCACGGTGACCGACAAAATGTGCCCTTTTCCCCTCCTTGCGGGCCTTTTCAATAGCCGCCATAGCAACCGCCTCCGTTCTCTGTCAAAGGCAGTGAGTGAGATCCTCAGTGAATCGAAAACCGTTCGCCCGCAGGAACTCTGACAATTTCGCCGCCCTCCACACACCATCTCTCATCACACGTGAGGAAAACTGAATAATGATCGCGCGCGGCTTTGAAATATTCGGAAGCCTCTTCCCAATGCGGTGGACAGTGTCAATTCTATCTGGAAGAGTTTTGCTCTCCTCTGGAAAGGTGGCCTGACAAATGCGGATAGATTCGGTTCTGACATTTTCATTTCCCTTTTCAGGTACTCCATGCAAACGCAGGTTCCAGCGGCGAGAGTATCTCTCCAAGTCAGCAATTCTTGTTTCGCAGAGCTCCATCTTCTTTTCTTCAGTATTTAGTCTAGCTTCTACATGGCCGACTTTCCCCTTAATATCATTCAACTCAGCAACAAAGTCCACCGTCTTTTTTAGCCCTTCAATTTTGAGAGCGTTTTCACCAATCATTTTCTCCAGGTCATCCGAGCGATTGTTTATCAGCTGTGAGAGAGTGGAAATCACGGTGTCATCTTCTGCTTTGCCTTTCTTTGAAGGGGGCTTACCTGGGCTCTCCGGGGGTGGAGTAGATAAGAGGATATCAGTGGGAGACGAATAGTTGTGGAAGCTCACATTCTCGGACACACGTAAAGCGCGAGACATTTCCTTTTCTTTTCTTTTGTCTGCAGAAGATTTCATCTTTACGTTATCGAGAGACAAATATGAAGTATTTATGTAATCAAATACACTGAACGAATTGTAATAGTGTACTTTGGCTGTTAAAAGATGATTTGTCAGCAGAGCTCGATAAAAGGCAAACTTAGCAGGACGCCATCTTGGAGGCCTCCGCTTCACTTGTCCTCAATTGAGTTTCAATGGGTTCGCTGTGTCCATTTCTTTACTGTCCTATGGTATCTGCTTGTGCAGCGCGAGGACCGCACGGGAACAGGAACAAGTACACCACGCAACTTCAGCGATCCGGGAAAGGGGCTCTTATTGTGTGCAGTAGCTGTTTCGCTTCCTGCTATCTTTGCCTCAGCAATAACTCTGCACTTTCCAGTGCCTGGAACGGCTGCCCTGTCCTGCGCACATATTTGAAATTACTTCCACACAAATGACATGATATCCAAATGATTACACTGTAGCTCTGTGCACGCCTAGCGCGCCTTCCGGAAAAAAGACCAACAACCTATTTTTGGCCGTGCAACCTTTGCATCCCTAGTTTTTGGGGATTTAGTGATCTCTAAAGAATACCGACTAGTTAATAATATTAAGAAGCGGTTTTTCCGTCCTACAGGGTAAACAAAACTCTTTCAGTAATTTAGGGGGTAAAGGATCTAAAAACAGGTTTAGATGCGATGAATAAGGTATTCAGCTCTTCCTGTCCTATCGTTGTAAACACTGACAGTTCTATTTGGGTGCTATGGATACCCAACTAAAAGTCTTAGACGCTGTTAGAATCTACATTTTGTTTATGTAATTTTTCTGATTGTTATCTATTGTTAGTCCGTGAATAAATTTCATTAAGTCTTGACTATGTAACTGTGAGGGAATATTTTAGATCGGTTGGCGTCTGGTTTATTAAACGATTCGTAATGACATGGACACCTTGGTTTTACATTTTTTTTTTTAGTTTTTTTTTTTTTTATTTTTATTTTTTAGCGTTATTTATACTATTGTTAATTGTGTGATTAGAGTTATTTTAGTATATTATTAATAATTTACCTTATTAAAAATTTTAATTCATTTCGTTAGAGGTTTGCTTCGCTAGGCCCCCTAGTGGGATCTGGCCCCTGGTTGAGAGCTATGGTTCTAATTTTGTATCTGGTGGTGAGGCACAACCTGGACTCAAGAGGATAGTAGAATCTTCATGCTGCACCACTGAAGGATGCTGAGTGTGTGCAAGAGAGCGCCAAAAAGCTGTCCGTATATCCATTTCTGGTCGATTTGTGCTCCTCCACCCATACCATCAGGTACCCATTAACAACTCAGTGCCATGTTGCATCTATCATCATCACATGTTTTGTGTTAAATGAAGTATATGGTCAATTGCACCTGTGTACATACAAACTTCATTTATATTTATGCTTCATTTAGGGCGTGAACTTAATTGAAACAGATGGAACCCAACGAGCGGTCATCAAAAACTCATCTGCCCATTCAACTAGTGCCCTAAGGACTCTGGGGAAATAAATGCAAGGTTTATAAATTAATTTAAACCAACTTAAAAAAAAAAAAAACTTCAAACACAGGGTCAAATTTGGGATTATTGTCACGTCTCCCTCCCCAACACAGAAGATAAAAAACAAAAGTAATTCTATTAACTCGGATTGTTCATAAAAGGCACTCATCCTTGTAATTTTAGAAAAACACCCGTGAACTGTAATCTGACCACTGAGTACTGCCAAATCATTTCCACGAGTACTCTGTTTTTCCAGGTCATGCATATGGCCCGTAATGCTAATGGTTAACCTTGTAAGCTACTTCCACTGTGGATCGCATGAACCTTACCCAGCCAGAGCCAGGACCTTGGGATGGATACATTCAGAGTTCATGAAGGGACAATGTGAGATAACTACATTATGTAAATATAAATTTACAAACAAATGAAAACTTCTGATCTCATCTTAATCACCTCAAGTCCTTCCAAATCTGTGTACTGACGTTTTTTCTTTGGGAAACAATACGCAAACATTTTGACAAACACGTCAGCGGTTTTCGTACATGGCAATGCAAAATATATAAACCCACTGACTTTCATTATCTGGACGAAAAAAATGTGAGACAGTGTTACATTTTTGGGTGAACCTATCCATCGACTAAACACAAGTATACAGCTCTTTTCATTGTTTCACCTTACTTGTTTTTCACTAACGTAGGAATGAAATAATGTTTAATCTGGAATCCTTGGTTATCCTGTCGGTCTTCTACATGTTTGTACAGTAGGTTGGGGCTCTTGGTATGACCATGTAAAGGTTACTGGAAGGAACACAAAGAAAGGAATATTTCCGCTACATACGCTATGAGGACATAACGGAGGGAGTTTTAGGACCACATTTTCATTTGGGCAACAATTTCCTAAAAGTTGATTTATTTCTTTATTTTTATGTCTGCTTCTCTGAGCTTTTTGTATCACTATTTTCCTTTCTTTTCCAAGAAGCCTTGTAGGGAGATGAAGAGGATAATGCAACTATCTGGACTGTCTGTTTTTCCTGAAGATGTCCCATAAAGGATTGTGGCAGTGACAGCCTTCCAAGGTGAGGAAAGACATCCAATGGCTAACTACTCTACATCCCAAAAAACTGTTGTTGATCGTCCATCGGTCTTCTGAGAAAAGGTAATAAAAACCATACTAAATAGCCTTATAGATGATTTTAGTTATATTTAAATATATATTTACATTTAACTTGTTTACTTGGTTTTAATTTTATTATATGTTTTATTATTTTTTGTTGGAATAATGTTAGGAAAACAGGAAGTCTTGCTCATAAGATCACAATTTGTCTGTTCGCCTTTGTAGATGTCTTGTTTTGTACTCAGAGTCCTTCTAAAATAAATTTAGCATATGTCGACATAAATAAGTTTCTATTATTTCTACTCAATAGTAAGGTATAAAAATTAAAGTTCTTTCATAGTAGGTATCTGTGAATGATGAGTTGTTATGGTAAGGCCCTATTGGATGCTTCGCATAGCGGCCTTAAGCTCATACAGAGTGTTGGGGTCTTGCGTCTCTATACTTCCTCGGAGTCAGCATCTATCCCTACAGATTTCCGTCTATGGGGTGTCAGGTACAAGGAGAGTTCGGCAGCCCAAATTGTAGCACAGTAATACCATGTGTCAGGTAAACCATTATACCAGTGTTTTTGGCACTGTGAGCAGGGGCGGGGGCGAGGTCATGCTTGAAAAACCAAATCTTCATCTCCTATAAAGCTTATTGCGAGCAGGGAGGAAGCATAGACTAGCGTTCATAATAATCTCCTGTGTATCGTAGGCTGCATTGACCCTATGCCTGATAAAACACGGTGGACCAACACTACACAGCTGACATGCTACCTTCAGCCACCATCACTGAATGTGGGTAATTAGTACTACTGGGACTTCAGGGAATTTTGGCTATTTCTTCCTTTCCCCAGTCTTCTTCTCAGGAATCTGGCACCTTGATTTCCGAATGTTCACAGCGCACAATTTGACTTTCATCCAATTAAAAAGTACTGCGGACACTGAGCATACTGTCCCAGTGCTGCTTACATCTGTCTTTTTTAGTTCTTAGCCAAGGTCATGCGACTTCTGGACGCTTTGTTTCTGTGTTCATAAAGCACACGTCCGGTGCTATGGTGTGTCTTCTTGGATGGTTCTACGGTTCAGACTCAGTCTCCCTTCTCCTTGTCTGCTTACAGCAGGTCCCCCAATGTATAGGGAATCGCGTTCCTTCTATTCACATCTTCCTCAGGCGTCCGGGTCACCTCTTCTCGTTGTGCAGCCTGTTGTTTTTGCCAACTTTTTCCTTCCTACAGACTCCACAATGAGGTGCCTTGCATACAGCCACTCTGGGAAACAGCATTATTCTGTTCATGTATCATCTTTCTGGTGTCTACTCCTCTCGCTTGAGGGTGATCAGGTCGGCATGTCTTACCCTGATTGCCTGTTTCTTTGAGTACATTGATACCAGTGCTGTTTTCAGGAGTTTTTAAAAGCTCTCAGGTACATCTTTTTGCAGGGTGTTTACGAGTTATTTATGTTGATTCAGATGATTATGGTTAATAGTCGTTTAGATGAAATCCTGTTTCATGATATAGCTTAATTTTTTGTGATGATAGGAATTTTGGGTTGGTTTCATGATGCTGCATGCCAAAATCATCAGTTTTAAACAATAAAAGACCCTTGAATATTTCAGTTGGTGTTTGCAATGAATAGTAAAATCAAATATATGAATAGTTTAATTTTTATCATTAAATTATAGGAAATAAGCAATCTTTTCACAATAGTGCTAATTTTTTTGAGAAGGACCTGTATACGAATTAGGCGTGTTTTTAAGGAACAATTATAAGTATAACTTAAATCCTGCTTATTAGTGTCTTGTTTAGCGCATACAGGAATATGAAATATTGATCGTTGTTAAAATAATTTATCTTGTAGATTAGCCTAAAACAATCGCCCATCTTTTGGCAGCCATAGAAAAAAGAAACAGCCTCTATAAATGAGAGTCATTTTGAACAAATATTACGATTTTAATTCATTGTTAGCTAATCCATATTCTAGCAGAATGTTAACATGTCGTCCATGCTTTAATGTTGTTCTGTCTTAGTGTTGTTGTTATGGACAATATTTAAAATATACGTTTAGCTGTCATTATGCGCAACACATTTTGAACACATGTCAATACGGACTCATAATCTTCATAGGACCTATGAATAAGAAATTGATTCTATATCTAAAATATTTTGGTTCATAATGAATCATTAAGCTGTGTTTGTTACACAGGAGAGGGTTTAGGTGATTTCTGGTTTTGTTAATCATTTCACTCAGCTATGTCAATCCCATGATGTTGTGTATGAAGAGACTATGCGGCAAACCAAATGAAAGATGTGGACATTTTCCGTTCCGCTTTATGCATTTTGACTCTCAATATAATTTGTGCAACAATTAAATATATTACAATATATTACTAGATTGTTTGTCTGATGTCATTAGGGTATAACAATTTACTCACCTGATGTCATGAGATTGGCATTTAAAAGTATGTGCCTTTTTATGTCATTTGAGTACAATTTTTAAATTTCAGTTATTTTTTCTAAAGTTAGTCTTTGTGCATTTTTTCGCGTGTATTATTAAGGTTGTGGATCTCAGACGTTAAGAATTTTGTATTGATTTATTATAGTCTTGAGTTATGTACAGGTAAATGGTATTTAACAGGATTGGTATCCTTAGAAGGTCATGGAAAATTTAATGAGTTTAATAGTTGTAGCATTGGATCGGTGAAGGGACAGGCTAGAAATAGATGTACCTATAGATGTTAGGTCTGCTAAGTGGTAATTCGTTTTGTTTATTGTGGTTTAATACTATTTCTTGAAAAGTGGTCTTATCAAGTCAAGTTGATCAGTAATCAATCCATAAGAAGATAAACCGACTGTCGATCAGTATACTATTGTGATTACTGTTTGTATGCCTTCCCTCCAATAATACATTGGTACGTTTTGAGTGCTTTCATAATTGAGTCTCGTGGCTATTTGTTATTCAGTTTAAATGCGATTAGTTGCCAGAAGGCTTATAATATATATTTTCTCGTTAAAAATGAACTGTTTGCCATCCATCATATTTCCAACCAACTGGTCGCTATGCTATGATTAAGCCAGTGTATGCTTGGACTGCATTTAATAAGTGAGCATAAAAAAAAAAACTGTAAGAATCTGACACATTTTGTTTTCTAGCTTAAATCTATAGTTTTCAACATTTAATCTAAATATGAAGTAAGAGCCAATCAAGAACTTAATAAAGGGCTAAACCTTAGCACATTTAACTATTATAGGACATAACCAGTATATAGTTTATGTCTTAATAAAGCTGTCTTTGTATAATTATGTGGTATTGTGGAAAAGCGCTATACGTGACTAAAATTTGACTTAACTTGTATTCATATAGGATGTGTCAGTAATGCCCCACTTTGCCTACATGTTAGTTCAGTGTATGAAGTAATATAGAATATAACACGTTTATATATGCCATATACACTATCGGAAACTAAAAATGACACGATTATTAATTAAAGAATGATGAGTACGCAATTCCATACTGTGATCTAGATTAATACCCCTTTGAGTCTGCACTCAACTAGTTTAAAAATTTTACTCACACCATTTTTTTGTACACTTGTTTACCACATATCGTGTGTCTATGCGTCTGATTAATGCTGAATGAAGAGTGGGGACTGGCTGGTGGATAGGTTTCTGCGGCCTCCTGGTACACAGTTTTGCGACTCGGCCTCTATGAGTAAATCATCTGTCATTCAGGCTATAGGGCAATTATGACTTTACAGTAGGTAGTGTCATCCAAAAAGTCAGTTCTACCACGACACGTACCCACGCCGTCGTAGTCTTGCAAAGTGTATTTGTAGCCTTTTGAGCGCCCTAGTGGGCATTATTAACCACAAGTTATCATAACAGCACCGCATCAGAGCCCCCTTTTTCGAAAATAGACGTCAAGCTTTGGCTCGCTGATGTGTTACATTTAATGGCTTCAGTCAGGGGAAAATGAAAGACAAACACTACAGTTAAAATATTTTAATATTTAAATATTCACAGAGTGAAAGTTTGGTACTTATGAAGTTATGTGCATTTCTTAGGACGAATTCAAGGATAAATGTCAAAGCCTGAGCCTGTGTTAATATTTTCTCTAAGCTACATGGTGTTTAACCATATTTTTAGATTTGACACATTTAAAAGGATTTGTGCAGTATTAGTTTATATTATATGAATTATGTGTTATATTATTCAAAAGAAATTGTGGTTTACTTTGCATCCCATGCATTAAAGTGGTAGCCTATTTTAGTGAGCTAGGCTACATGGTTTATATGCACAAAATGTCAATATTTTTCATATATATTAGGCCTATATTTTAATTTATATTTTAAAATTCCTTTAATAAAACAACATGCATTTTTTGTTATTAGATTTACCTGTCCTTTATTTTTTGACAGATAACTTCTTGGGCAAAAGACATTTGTCTGTACACTGATTTACGAAATTATTGTCAGTATTTATCAAACGTGAGGCACTGTATAATTATTCGCTCCAGATTTAGGCCTATTTAAACAAGATCGTATCTAAGTTTTAAAAACTCTGTATGATTTAGCTATAATCTTTGAAAATGACCCCTTTTAATGATGGTAGGTTATAAGTAATGTCCTCACGATTTAAACTAAAGGTCTCTCTTATAATCAACTTAATGAAGGGTCATTGCTAAATCTAACAAAATGCTAAAGTTGATTGTTTAAAGGCGTAGCCTTCTTTACTTGCTTTCACGGGTATGGGGTGGTAGCATATGGCTAACAAAAAAATAAAAGCCAGATTTTTCAGTAAACATTCAGTTATTTATGGTATTTAATCGATTTAAAATCAATATTCCAATAATGTGACAAAAGAAAATTTTTTGCATAATCAAGTTTTAATAATATAGTTTCTTTATCCTTCATTTACCAGTCAAATTTATAAACGACACAAGATTGAATGAAAAAAAATAAAACCTAAGTAATTGTTAATTACCTTTAATGCTGGAAAGACCCTTTATCTATATTTTATTATTATTGTTTTCTTGTTATATACCAGAATCCTCATGGCATCTATTTACCATCCACTCGGCGTGCTATAGAGTCTGTTCAGCATTCATAAAACTGGGCAGTTCTCTTAGTGCTCGTGAAAGCCGCACCGCGTAGTCAATAGTATTTTCTAGTCTATATTATATTACTCGCTATGCCGCTGGTTTAGGTTTTTTTTTCTGTGTTTTTTCCTCCTATCGGAACTTTATTAAACATCGAGCAGACACTGTCTGGTGTTACCATTTTTTCTTTTACACTTTTTTTGCTTTTGTTTTTTAACCGGGTACGTTGCACGTTGTCCAATGCTTGGCGCCCCGCTGGCGCTAACGTGTGTCTATCACACTACATAGTGTCAAATTTATGTTGAACGTAGTGTCAGTACATTCGTCATCCATAGCCATTGAGTGCCTCCAGTTGTTATCTTTCATTACAAATCTTATGTTGGTTTTATTTTGGATCATTTGCTTAGTACACCTCATTTCGTGTTACATGCCCACTGTGGCATACTGTTCATCTTCACTGTGTTTTGTCTCTGAACCATAGCTTTGTAGTGCACACTTCATTGCATGTGTCTGCACTGTGCCTTGAGGCATATCGGTATGGATTTTAGATTCATATAACCTGACTCATACCCCTATCTGCGTAGTGTGAATAATGCCCATGTGGAAAGGTCTTCGTCCACTACATCAATCTTCCGTGAGGGGCAGGACCATTGTTTAGAGTGTATAACCAGCCCTAACCGAAGTGTTGCCTTCAGTCAGTTTGATTCCCTTCCTAACTGCCGCCGATCACCCCCAGTCACTCATGATCCGCACACAGAGCCACTGCGCTTCCCACGTTCAGTCTCTGACCCACACAAGCTCTCCATGAACTACCTTTAACCCCACTCCAGCTGCACTGAATTTGGTCTGTTTTTTTGCCTGAGAGGAGCGGTTGTGTTGTCGATGTTACTGGGCTTAGAAATGTATGACTAGCAGCCCCCCCATCTCCCCTATTCTTCCTTATTACTTACTTTTTTCTCGCTTAGCCCCATCTTATTTTTCCCACGCCCATACTACCTCATCAACCCCCACGAATTATCACACTTGCTAATCATTGTTATTTGATGAGCGTGGCGTTCGGGTCGGAGGCTTTATGACACAGACTTCACCGCAGCGCTGGCTCTTGCTTCCCTTGACCCCCGACCTTAGCAAGGCAAGGCCACCCCTTCGATGTCTGCCTGCTAGGAAGCCGTCTTTCTTGGCTCAACAGTAATGCTGTTACATGGTAAGGTACCATGTCCTATGATGGTCACCGCTTTTCTGTCCTTAATTATCAGTGTTAAGTATACTTATCATATGCCAAAGAATGGCTCCATTCCTGTTTTTTGGTCATCTTTGCACTTCCCTTCCCAACTTCGGCATGAATCCCTATAACCTCCTAGTACTTTCCCTTCAAGGTGCCCCACCACACAAACTGTGACAAAAAATAAATCACCTTACCTGCACCCTTACGCGCTTACACACACTAACACATTTTTCCTATCCATCCTCTGTATTTTACTGCATGTTCACTTTCTTACAGATCATATCTTGCCCACTTTTTGAATGCAACATCCTTAGACCTGCTAACCACGCTGATAAAGAGTTAGAGCATATTCAATCCGTATTTTGTGTCCACGTGTCCCTCCCTACGCAATGCCAAGTTATTGCTTGCTGTCATGTCTGTTGCAAACTCGTTCTCAGCACATTCGTTGATACCTGACACCAGCTGACACCACTTTTTTCCAGTCCCAGTAATTCATACACGATCCACCCCAACCAACAACCTAATAGCTTTTTATTTTTAAGTAGACTCCACAGATGGCTTTGTATAGATTCACAATTTCATATCACCCTCAGATGGTACTGTACTGTTCTCATATTATAGCTTGTGTATACTTCAACAGCTAAGCTAATACTCCCCTCATCACGTCACAAGAACACGGATATGTACCTTTTGCATACTTTAATATCGTTGTTTTTAGATTAAAACTATGAAATAAGAAGGAAACAATAAACAATATGAATTGAGATTCACATTTAGTAGTATGGTAAAGAGGAATATCTCTTACAACTATTTTGTAATCTAGATTCCAAAGGGTTCTGCATTATCAGATAAAGAACAAACATTCATTGTCAGGACAGCATTTATCGCAGGTTCAACTTGTGTTGTATACGTCAAGGAGATCAACTCACTTCGAGGACTATGTGATGGATTTTGTCTTGAGTTAGCCCAATTGTACCAGAATGAATGAGGGTATGCCTCATGTTCTTTGTCCGAGGAGGGGATCTGATAGTTTTTGAATCACTTGGTTTGATCACCCCCCGCCCATTGCCGCGAACTGTTAAATGGACACTGGAATGTTTATTGACCGTAGATCGTAGGCACTTAAAGCTAAGTTGTACTCTGCATTACTTTGTGTGCGTATAAGACTAAGGGAGTGTTGTTTTAGATAGAGGAACATTCTGCCATGGCCTTGACGTACCTCCCATTCAGAAAAGCGTTCCACGACTATGGCGCGCAAGCCCGAGTCTATCAACTGCACGTCGAGATGGCCGCCAGTTCCCGGCGTTCTATGCACGGAGATGGCCGCCACAGCCCATGGCGGCTCCTTGCACTGAAGATGGCGCCAATCCAGAACATGATCCCTACGCCTTATACGCGTCATCGTAAAGGTACGACGGTCGCTTAGGTGGGTTGTTTATTATGTTGTGTGTTGTTTTTTTAGATGGTCGTGCATAGTTCCCTCAGAATGCATGCCACGGCTGATCTTTCCAGTGAGTCCAGAGTCAAGTCCCGTTGTAGCACTTCCGGATGTAGTCAGGGTCTATAGTCACCGTTGATCTTCGAGCCGTCAGAATCAAGTCACCGTTGACCTTCAGAAATATTGTCAGGGTCAAGTCACCGGTTATGGACCTTACGAAGTCCAGGTCACGTCACCGTTGACCTTCCAGAGTCAAGGAATCATAGCAACTGTAGATGATATCTTCCATGAGTCAAGTAAAGTGTCACCGCTGATCTTTCCAGCTGTCAGTTTGAATAAGGTCATTCCTGCCTCTAGATAGCTTACAGAGACTGCTGTCACGTCTCAGCCGGAGATACCAGTAGCCTCGTTCACATCTCAGCTGAACTTCCAGAGGCACTGAAATCCGCGGATATATGCTTTCTGATCATTCCAGAACCTCAGTCTACCTCCTGTCTGTCTTGTGTATGCGCCAAACAATGTTCTCTAAACCTTCAGTTGTAGTTGCTGTCATAGCGATGGGTTATTGCGTGTTATTGGAAAGCTGCTGCTGGATATTGTTTTTTTCGTTTTTTTTGTGGATGTGGGCGGGCTACTTCTGCAAGAACGCTTTGAGTGGAGTGTCAGTGGTAGTCAGTAGTTGTAAGAGGACTCACTGTCCTGTTCACCGTTGTTAGGCACGAGAGGTACATTCTCACATCGAACTCATCGGTACTTGTTATTTTTTTTTGCTTTTTAGCAGCCTGATCCTGTAATGGCCATGGAGGGACATCCATCCAATATCACTGCCTGCTCTCCTGTCACAGGTCACGGAGAGGCCATCCATGAACTCATGGGAACTTTATAGCATTCCTGATCCGCCGCCATCGGACATTGAGCCGACCTAGTAATCCTGTGTATGTATCTCTGTTGCAGTCCCGTATGATGGATGATCTGTGGTGGTCCTCTAAGCCGCCCTGGTAGGCGAATCTGTCTCATACTGCTCGGATCTGGCGGTTGGTCTCACTGCTCCCACCCCTGGTGGGCATTCTGACTCGTCTGCTTGGCTTATTTACGTTTGGTAGCAGTGGTTACATTATAGTCATCCCTGGTGAGCATCGGTTCACCTTGTCCTATTAGGCTTGTTTTTGGGGTGGTCCTCTGCTCTAGCCCTAGGTGGGCTTCTATACCGTCTGTCATTTCTTTTGCTCCTTTTGCTGTGTGGTCACTCTGTGTTTCACCCGGAGCGCTTCCTGCCGTCTTGTCGCTACTGCCTCGGTCTCTCGGTCCTAGGTCCACTTCTCACTGTGGACCTGGCTCATACTTCTTCCCTGTTCTCTACCTCTGACTCACCTCCCAACTCTGAACTTCTGGTCTACTCTCAGTCAGTTAGGAGCCTCTGGTAAGCATCCCTTTGGAGGTGGGTGATTGGCGGGGGCTATGACCTGAATGATTCTCATGATCTTTTTCGAGGATGTGGCTTTTTGCTTGTGTTGATGTTCACCTTAGTTTGATCATGCTCATTGCACGAACCTAACTGCGAACGGATAGTTTATATAGGATCTGGTATCTTCAACCACGAGGGGATCGCTGTCATTTGGATATGAGGTGTGTGGTATGAGGATATCATTCTGCAGTCCTGCTTGAACTGTTTTCTATATTGTATATATATATATATATCTATATATGATCTATCTATTATATATATATATATTATAATATATATTAGTGGGGGTCGCATTAGATCTATTTTTTTAAATTCTAGGTGTAATCTCACTTTTATTCTTGGAAGTAATCTGGTTAAATCTGGATTAAAATGGCTCATTTGAATTCTGCCAAAGGTCCATTCAAGAATGTTACGGTGCTACCCAAATCATGATATAAAGGTAAGTCTTTGAGATATGGGTTTCCCAAGCCAGGTGGCGCCTTAGATCATGGAGATATCTCACTGTTTACAACATTGGCGATCATCCCAAACTGCTTTTGAGGAAAGCTGTTCTACTATGAGAATTAGGTGCTGGAAATCCATGATGCTTCAATAAGATATGGATCTTGTGTTTAACTATACTGTTATTTCAGTTAAGCATGAATTTTGAAATGTCGGCCTACATAAAGAGACCGTGGATGATACCGTGTACTAGTCGATGTAAGCTTTGTGTCAGATCATGTCCAAAAGCTTTCTCCTTCTTCCACCAGTCATCATGCACGACAGACCTTCTTGTTCACGATTTTCGGGTGGATCATAAACTTGATCTCCTCGTGTCTGCACCATATGGCCTGTTATAAGAAAAAGTCTCTTGCCATTGGGACCGTTGTGACCCAGGCAATCCCCAATGATTTATGGGCAATGTGGGATAGACTTACACCATAGACAGCAGTGTGCTCAGCCGACGCAACTTCGCAGTGCGACACTTATCTAGCTGGCACTGGGCTACCTAACTTTGCTACATCTCCACTAGGTATTGTCTTCTTGGTGTCTCCTCGTATCTGATTCTGAGTCCTGATGATCCTATCAGTAGCAGGGGGTTCTTCTTGGTTTGTACTCAGGTGTTCTCTCCTCGGTGGATGCAAGAGCAGGTTCTTCTACCCTTCAACCAAACTCATCTTAGCGTTTGCCTACTACTATGCGACTCCCTCTCGTGCTCTGGGGAAGTACTCGGCTGTCTTAAATCGTGGACTAGAGCGTTCGGACAGAAACAGAAGCAATAAATATTAGGAGCGCTGTCTGTTCTCAACTAGGCAATCATCATAGAGCAAAATAATAGTGGTGCGTTAATCGTGGTGTAATGGTAATTAATAGGTTAAGTCATTATAATTAATGTTATTTAAAATTAACATAAACGAGTACTACCTAAAGCGAAGGCCATGTGAGGGTTAGTCTCCAGCTGGCATCGATGAGGTGTACAGTAACGCCGAGGGTAGTTATCGTTGTTGACAGAGGTCCCTGTAGATCGTCCCATTGTCAGTGTTATACACCTTGCTCTCTTACTCATCTTCTCATCTTTTGGTGGCTTTCTGTGGCGCCTCGCTGGTAATGTATTCTCCTCATGATAGTTCGCCTGCGCATGGTAGTTTGCTGTATAGATGGGTCACCTGTAGCTCGCCCTGGAGAACAAGATAGCGGAGCCTCATTCATCTTTCAACCACGCCTGTGGGCCGGCAGCTGGTGGCAATCCACTGAGCGAAGGAGATTAGTTAGCTTGGCTGATAGAGCTGTGCTGACGGGCTTGCCTCGTTTCACTCAAACATAGTAGTTTAGCATTGACTCTTCCCGCTTGCGCTTACATCAGTGCTTTTTGGCCTTGGCATCTTCCTGCTTTAGATAAAGGGATGCTTTGGCGTTTAGGTGGTACTTGAGACTACGGAAGAACTCTACAGTAAACTAATTCCACATTGCACAAAGTGCAAACAATCCTTAAGTCTTGTCGAGGTTTCCATTGGGAAGCTTCTTAAAAATAAATTTTCCCTGAAGCATAACCTGCATCCTGCATAGCTCCATCCATGTTAGCACATCACGTTTGATGGTGGTGAATTTCACAGTAGGGCATACACACAGGTTCGAACTCGCTTCTCCCCCCTAAAGTGCATCTTTGGCTAGGTTACATCCGCGCTAAACTATCAAGTGTGAAACTCATCCTAGCTGGCGTAGTATAGGCATTGTTCCCAACCCAACTTTGGGATAGATGAACAGCAATTATTTTTTTATCGCCTGCTAAGAGTCGTCCCATCCCAGTGCTAAACAGCACATTGACAACGATCAACGGCCCACCATCTAATACCACTATGCTCTTGCTATATTATATTATACTTATATAATAGATATTTATAGGTATTGAGAAATTATTTTAGGCAAGGATGGGCGTGATAATGTGAAGAAGGCCTAACTACTTCAAACATATATGGCTATGTATCAGCTCCGTATGCACGCCTGCTCGTTGTTGTAAAAAATATCATAAACATAAATCGACATTTTCCATAGAAGTACACCAATTGTTTTTCTTAATTTGCGCTATAAAAAAACCAAACTGAATATTGCTTTTCAATTGCTACAAGGCTGGACTATTTAATAAACTTGAAAACAGTAGTATTAAGCTTTTTGGTGGAGTGAAAAGGCGGGCTACATAATACATTCATATCTGGGGCCCATGCAGGGATAAAATCAAATTCATCAACGCAGTTTTGTTTTGTCGTGTCTCATCTGTGAGCATCTGCTTTGGGCATATACTGTATATCACCATTTTGTGGGTTTAAGCTGTTTGGCTGCATTCGTTCTTCTCTCACAGATCATTTGGTCCCCCACTACACCATGTTTGAACGCCATTACAAAATGTAGAAAGGAAATCTTGAGGAAGCAGTACACACAACTGTAGGGCACTATTGTGCTTGTAAGCCGGCATCTAAAGCAACTTGTAAAAAGCCTTCAAGGACAGTCCCAGAAGGAAATGTGTCGCACAAATGCTGCTAGGGCCCATTCCTGTACATTTTGCCACGGGACCCCCAATTCATACAAATCGCCTTTGATCTCAAGGGATGACCGTACCTCTGTTTGTGATAGTGTCACGCCTTTATCTGTGTAAACTGTATTCGAGACACT
The DNA here is from genome assembly GCF_018340385.1 of Cyprinus carpio. Taxonomy (NCBI): domain Eukaryota; kingdom Metazoa; phylum Chordata; class Actinopteri; order Cypriniformes; family Cyprinidae; genus Cyprinus; species Cyprinus carpio. The sequence continues at coordinate 24,455,930 of NC_056621.1, forward strand.
TGTTAAAAATATATCTCCTGAGATCCATGGGCTTGGTCATTTTGATTTCTATCACAGTTGTCTAGGAATTGTCTTCATTTTTACTTAAGCTTTAAGGCATAAAGAAAAGCTTTAAAGACTGGGGCTCTCTCCCACCCACTTTAACTCAAAACTTAAATTACTTTGAATTCCGAAACCTAAACTAAAAAAACAAAGATTGCTGAAATTGGCCGTTGCCTAGGTCCCATTTCTCTTATGGCCATGATGCAATTTTATTCTGCCATGGCTTTTGCTAAAGGGCTGAAATCCCATGACCAGGTTCTGTTTTTATAGATGAGACTTGTAATCTGATTTTTCAGGCAAAAGGCTGACTATTACTTCATCTTCTTTGATATTATTAGAACAGGCTCAGACTTAATTTCGGAGTTTGGATCATGCTTCATCTTTCTTAGATTTCTACTGAGGCGTTTGATTCACTTTGAGAAGCACCAATTATATTAATTCAATAGATAAGATTGGGTGTTCGGGGAATATGTTTGCAGAGTAATGTAAAAACTTTACAAAATGGAAGGTGCTTCGAAATTGGACTTAAATAAAAGAATGGCATTCTCACCAATGTTTAGTTATTAGTTCATTACAAGGTTGCTCACATTTCTATTTTGCATTGCTAGCTACTGTCATGCATTTGTAGTGTGAAGGCCATATTCAGGGTATCATTATAGCAGATTGAGAAATATGTATTAGTCAATTAGCAGATGACAGCCACCTTATTTTGAAGAGATGCTTCCCAAATCCCTATAGCAATTAATCATTATAATACTGTCTAACTTGAAGTGCGGGTCTTATCTAAAAGCCAATGCAACTATGTTAAATAATGTAATCATTCAAAAGACTGTACAGCCACCCATCATTTATAATTTTCCAGTTAAATGTAAATTCACATATTTTAGGCACTTTCCAGGTAACTAAAATCAAGTTAAAAGAGATGCTGGCTAGATTTTGACTTTGATTTATAATTCAAAGCTAAAGAAGATTTTAGTGCATGGTGCAGGGCTTCTGTGAAGTGAATCTTTACCCAGAATAAGGCCAGAGGGGCATCTCAGGCTTATGCCTTGCGCTCTCTGTGGAACTCAGGTGCTCGTCGATGGTGATGGAAATCATGTTTAATTTTGCTTTGAAGGCAAATCGTGATATATTTAAAGTCCATGTATTATTATGGATTGGATTTTCTTGGATTTCTCTTCTTTGAAGCACTTCAGTGAATTCCAGTTGGAGCAGATTTTTGTATAGTGTCAAACTGAGTCTAAAATTTATACCCAATTACTTATTTTTCCGATAGGCTATTCCTAAAGGAGCTGTTATACGCTTTAAAGAGGGACTCTGTTAGATCATCCGGCTTTGCTTTATATCGCTACTCCATATGGAGCTTGTAACAGCTCCATATGTGGTGTCTTATTGGAAGAATGTGGTTGATCATATTGATTGGAAAAAAGTAGAGCTTGTAACAGCTCCATATGTGATGTCTTATTGGAAGAATGTGGTTGATCATATTGATTGGAAAAAAGTATGGACTCTGTCTTCCAAATACATAATAACTAACAAGGTTAGAGAAATCTCATTAAAATATTTACACAGATTTTACCCAGCTAAAGTATTTTTTGAAAAGGTTTAAGTCAGACATAGATACAAACTGTTGTTTTTGTGGTGACCCTAATGAAAATGATGTACATATCGTTTGGGATTGTCCTCACACACACAGCTATTTTGGATTGAATTCTCTAATGTTATCAATCACAGTGTGCTCCAGGGTTTCTCTCTGCTTTTTAAGGATGTACTGTTCGGCTTCTTATACAAAAAGAGAAAATTAATGAATATTTTATTATTAACCTATTATTACTTCTTGCAAAATTTCATATTCACCTCAGTAAATTTACTCATCAAAATCCTTTATATATTGTTTTTGAAAAAGAAGTTCAACAGTACATTCAAACTATTTCATCTTCCAAAAATCTTAAGGCTTTTAAAACAGTTAATTTAATCTTTTTAATGTATTTAGCTAAAGCTTTAATTTTGTATTATTTATTTATTGTTACAAAAGTCTATAAATGGTGCTTTGCATGTAATGTCACCTCTTTATAAGCAATGTTGATATTCTCTGTACTTATATCTTTGGTACCTTGGCATTAATGTAAAAAAAGAAAGAAAAAAAGATGTTTAGGAAGACAACAGATAATGTAGATTAGAACAAGTGACTTTTCTTACATTTATTTGTGACTTTGAAATTATCTCACCTAGTTTGCTTCACAGATAATCCATTTTAAAAATGAACAAAATTGGATTTACATGTTTTTTTTTTCTCAGAAAATAAAGGGGAATCTCATTTTACCAGTAATTTTGACTTGCCTGCACATGTTTTAAAGCTTTTCACTGTTGACGTCCCATGCTAGTTAAGTGATACCTTAATTTGCTGTTGCTGTGAGATAGAGTTAAGAATCTCATAATTAAATCAATAATTTTGCTGTATCCTTACTTACTCCCAAAATATCAATAAAATCACAATTCCTTCTATAAAAATCTACCGAAGGACCCAGTGTTTTAGAAATTGGTACATTGTTAGTTAATAGGAGAAAGTAAATTAATTGATAAACTTCCAGCAAAAAGATGTTGGCACATGGGTGAAGTGGGTTGGATTCCAAGGAAATGCAGTTTGGTGATACTTGGCGCGCGCCCTCTATCAGCACAATAGGATGTCTACTTTTCTGTCCACAGGATGTTTGTTTTTGTTGAGAGGCCGGAGCATAGCGGGGGCTTACAAACGATCGGTAAGGAGTCCCGAGAATTCCTAGAGAATCCTACACCAGCTAAGCTTTTGAAATTATTGTTTTTGTTTTTGGTTTGTTTTTTTTGCTTTATTTTGTGGACTCCTGATCAGACACTATCCTTGGGCTGGTGGTATTCTCAGTTGTAAAGAGGTGACCCGTGCTGCACATCGTGGTAGTGCAGGATTTCACCATGCAAGGGGCTGTATCAGGTAGAGGTCCTCATGTTTGTCTAGCAAATATGATATATAAAACAGTGATGTGCTTCCTTTATCACCCCTTCACATAAAGGAATTGGCACCATTTGCAGTAGAGTGTGTGCTAACATTACTCCAGTGGCTACAGGAGTGTTAGAAAGAGGCAGCTGGGAGGCACTGGATGATTGACAGATGTAGGCCATCAACCAAGTACCTGTAGTTGTTCTTGATAGTGACAGAAAGTGCTGTGGGATCAGGCAGTGCTACTTGTACTTCCTCTCCCCTCAAAGCACACACTTTCATTTTATTTGTTTAGCAGGCGTAATGGTTTTTATACTTCTTATAGGCTGTTTTTCTTGCCCCTACACCAACCTCAAACCTGCCAGAGAAGGCTTCCTTAGTTTTGGTTCTTTTCTTTTTATGCTTTTTTTTATTGTACTGTTTGCACACAGGAGTGTCCTCATCAACCATGTTTATGTTGTAGTACCATGTCATTATACACATTTGTGTCTCATAAACCCTATATACGAGTACACACCCCCACCGGACAAGCTTTTACATGTTTTTTTCATCCCAGAAAAGCAGTGACTAAACACGACCACAAGTATTATGAATATCACATATATTGGACACCCGTATATAGGGGCCCATAGCGCCTGCTGTTTATTAGTTTGGTGCACTCACATGAAAACTTTAGCGCCATATAGTCTAGAGCAAAACCTATTTAGTCTAATAAGAATGTACTTTCTCATGATGTCTTGCCATGTTGAGGCGATCAAAAACCCAGTGAACCGCGAACCTAGGCGGACTGATACACAGGGGTCTCCAAGTCAGCTACTGGAGGGCGGGGTCCTGCAGAGTTAGCCCAACTTCCTGGAACACACCTGTCTGGAGTTTCTGTATGCTAGTAAGAGCTTGATAGCTGGTGTTTAATTAGGGTTGGAGCTAAAAAACTCTTGCATGTCCAAATACAGCATTGCTGTCTTGCGCTTGACCACTTTCCTACTTATTATGACATATTTCCTGTATTTGTGGTTCCAATGTTCAAGTTGCGGCATAATGACCACATCTTTTCTTTACGATGGGACACACTTTTCAGTGTTGTAAAAATGCAAAGTGTTTACAGAGCGTAAATTTTACTTTCACTACTTTGCAATTTAAAATCAACTACTAAAGGTGTGTTCAGACGTCCCTAAACAGATGACACATTTAATTTTGTGGTGTTTGATTAAGTGCTTTAAAAAGCAGTTGCAAAATGTTGACAAAATAATTATCACTAGGGATACACTGAAATTAAAAGTCTTGGCGAAGCGAAATCGAACAACATGAAAACACTGGGCAAAGGCAAATACCAGCTTTTTTTTTTTTTCACCATTGCATAAATTAACTAGGCAAAATGTGCTTTTACTGTTTTGTCTTGCTTTCAAAAAAAAAAAAAAAAAAAGTTATAAAACAACAATGTTAAACATTAACAACTGAAACATTTTTATAATTCTAGCAGACATTATACCAACAAAGCACAATTAACTTAAAATTAATAAGTTGGTAAAACAATATTTTTCGCCCATCAGATCCCCTTCTTGAATCCAGGCATGTATTTTACTAGGTCTTGCTGAGAAGAAACTTCATTGAAAACATTAGGAAATATTACAGATCCTAATTGAACCACTATGTGTGATGTTATAATAAATGTATTGTAACAATCAGCCCTACGGCTGGTCTACACAATTAAACAAGATCTGTTTAAAATGTTTAGATGTTGGGTGAGCGAGTTAAAAGACTCAAGTGATGGCTTACATAAAAATAGGTGTATTTACACAAAACATAACAACAGAACTAAACTGTATACAGAGACTAGTCAGACTGCTAAAAGAGCTTTCGTTCATCCCTTAAAACAGTCCAACAGCAATCAGTGGTAATAGTCCAAAGGTGTCCAACCTGTGTATAGTACAATCGGTTAAATGTGTTTTCCACAGTTGCAAGTGCAAAATAGTCTGGTTGGTAAGTAAATCCACAAGATGTTCTTTCTCAACACAGGCAATAAAAAATAGCGACCTGCTCCTGGGTGAGGTGTCAGGCATTATCTAGGCACACTACTCTTTAAGGAGAGGCTACTGTAGCGTATCAGACTGAACCAGACAAATTAAAGATTCGACAGGACCATGGTGAAAACCACGAGCGGAGCGAATTCCTCAGAAAGCAAACAGGTCTGTTGGAAAATTAATCTAGTGCAACAAGTCAGAAGAAGGTCCACTACTCGTTCACAGAACAGCTTTCAACATTAACACCATTAAACATTATTGACAATTTCAAGTCGGAAAAGAGATTGTCAACTTTGGGGAAAGTAATCAAGATTGATGGTCAAAGAGATGCAAAGCTCTGACCATCAAGTAAACCATGAGGAGTAAACAAGATCGTTGGAGTTGACTTCCCCCACTAGCAGAACCCAGACCTGAATTCCTAAGGGGACCTTTTAACATCTGGCTCACAGAACATTCTTATGTCAGAAAGAAAGCAGAGAAACCTATCTTTTCCGTGAACACAAAAAAAGATTCTAAACGTATAAATCAGTCCTTGCTTAACTCATTCATTTTGAAACCCACCATGTGACTATCACGTTTCTAATCAATTATTGTGTATGTCTTTTTAATAACTAGTGAATAGCTTAAGATTCATATTCATTTCTAGTATGTGTGTGTTCGAATCTTCTTGCAAATAATTTCTGGCATCCGTTTATGGTTCAAAGGATCATATTTTACATAGGATCAGTTCAAATTTCCTGCAAGAGCAGGAAAATCGGACACAGTGATTGATAAGATAAAATATGATTTATGAATGGGTAGGACAAACATCGTTAACACCCGAGCAAAGACAATATCTGAATTGGTCAAGACAACATTTGAGGTATGGCCAAAAGGCCAGTTTAAATACAAGGACACCATCAAATTTGCTTTAGTTGGCTTTTAGATGATGCTTTTAGTCATCCACCTTTTAGAGTTCTTTGAGCGCCGTTCCAGCGTGCTTCGGCATGCCCGCCTGACTGTATTAGCCATGATGAGAAGACACACCACTAGTCTCGTCAAACCTTGCTGTTTTACTTTAGTTCTTTTCTTTTCGTTGAATGTTTGTGTTCTGAGTTAAGTTTTGTAAAAAAAAACAAAACGCCGTTGTCTCCGAGTCTGAATCGCGGCCGTCTGAAACTTAAACCAGCCCACAACTCGTGCGCTCGTCAGCCAACGCCCAACCAGGGCTTACCAAGACATCACGTCAACGACTACTGAACTTCCAGCAATCAGCAACCTCGGGAACCCCCTTTTCAACGAAACGAAGGGAACCCATTTTTCACAGAGCATCACAAGTAAAGTACCTCCAGACTAAATTGAAAACTGGTGTATCTAATAAATTTTAACCTCATTGAGGAAATCAAATGCGAGAGTAAGTAAGTGATTGATGGTGGTTTCTGTTCATGCAATTTCAAGTATTGCTGTAAAATTGGGATTTCCACATTTCATTATCTTTTAAACCCATTTTCCTACCCAACTTTCTATCTTCCTGCACTGGTGTGAAGTGTGAGGCGTGTGCATATGTGTTAGATTAGTTCATATGTCTTAGATTATCTATAAAGCCTTATTCAGATTGAAAAGAGAAGAATCTGTGTGTTTTTTGACTTAAAAGTTAATGTCTTAAAACTGCCGATCTGTTAATGTGCTAATTAATAGTGTTTTCACTATATTTGGATATTAATATCCATTGCAGAGTAAATTGTGCAAGGCTCGTTCCACGAATCGTGGCCGTGCTACAGTGATCAGCCGTGAAACAGGGATTCTGTTCAAAATTCCCTGAAATCTTAAATGATCCCTTTGAGATAAATTGACTGTTTCCCTTACACTACTTCCTGCTAACTGTCATGGTGATTGCTCACATACATGAGAGTCTCAGTTCTACAAGGCAAACGCTACATTTAAAAGGAGTAAAAGGACAAGGAACATGTAAAACCTATTAAAACTCTGATACACCAATATACTGCTTTATACAGAGTCGGCTAAACAATGTCCCTTAGGCATGTCAGATAGACCCCCCCCCAGCCTACGGTGGTGAGGGAAAGAATGTCCATACCATCCAGGATTTGCCACACTTTATTCCTTATTGTAGGTTACCTCCTGTGTGCATAAATTGTCCTTTGAAGAAATTACTTAACACAGGCCTTCCCACCTAGGAACATGGTAAATGGAGGGAGGCATAAGTACACTTAAGAGAGGAGGGACTCAAACCAGACTGGTAAATGGGAAGGTAGCGCTGATCCTCCCTGGTATACATTAGGCGCACACGCTCCTCCGGAGGAAGGATTGATGATGATGATGGTGATGATGATGATGTTATTGATGGTGATAATGCTGCGCGCATTTTATTGATGGTGATAATTCATCGCGAAAAATGGCGGTTCCGTGATGATGTTGGCCCTCACTGTCCCTAACTCTCCTGCCTCGGAAGTGATGGCAATCATCCACAAAAACTGCCAGACGTCCCTCCGGATGGATTGGCACCAGTGACTTCATAACCCTCAAAGAGTCCTTTACCGTCCGTGTGCTTCTTAGGAGCGGGAGGATTGAGGATGGAAGCGGCATAATAGTAGGGGCAATATGCTACAGGAGGACGGGTAGGCATATAGCTGTTGATGGGCTCTTGCAGTCGGGTTGTTTGGAGGTCAAGAAGTGATGAAGCCTCAGTGAAGAATGGTTGGTGTCATCAGCTTGGGCCCTCCAGGAAGTTCTCTTTGGAAAATGGTACACCCGGGAGTAGATGGTTCTGGTTTCAGGTTCTGTTCCTGATGGTGGTTTTCCGTGTCAACTACAGATGAAGAAGGGTTAGGCTGAGCTGTAGACAGGTTGAGGGCCTCTGGGCTGGTGATTGCTGATGAGTGAACAGAGTAAGCTGGAATCTCTGTTCCAGTTTTTCTCCATGTTTGTCCTCCTCAATAAGCAATCCTTCACTCTTTCTCCAGTGTCTATAGCACAGTTCTGACATATTCCTCCATTTCCGGCATCTCATGTCCACAGCCTCTTTAAAACCTCTCAGTTAAAAATTACCTTTCCACAAATCATAAAGAATTTCTCAGTGTTAAAACAATTTCTTTAAGACAACAAGCTCTTTTTTTTAATGTTCACAACCAATTTCTGTTCCTCATTATGAAAAACTCAAGGAGTTTGATACAGGTACTTAGTATAAGGAGCAGTGTAAGTAAAAGCATTTTGTTGTGTTTTTATACGCCAATGTCTTTTCTATCACCAACTAAACCATTCAGTAAGCAATATCCTGTACGGGCCACCAATATGTATACAGTCAGCTTATCGTCGGAGTCTACACAATTTAAAACACAAGAATTGTTTAACATGTTTTAGGTTGGGTGAGCAGATTCAAGAAATCAAGATGGCTGAAATTAAAACAACAATAGTTGTATTTACACAAAAACAATGACACAGAAACTTAAAAACGACACGGTAGACATTGAGAATGAGTCAACTGCTAATAAAGCGTCTTTTTATTATATATTTAATCCATCTAAAAACCATAGAACGGTACTCTCAAAGCCTTGACACCACACGAAATAACATGTAGGAATGTTAATTTCAAAATCACACATGGGTCCCTAGATAATACTAAAACCCATGCGAAGAATGCTCCTTTATATGGCGAGGCTACTGCCTGCTACCTGTCATGTGATCGCTCAGTTCTTAAAGAAAACACACACATTTAAAAGGAGTAAAAATAGACAAGGAAATATGTAAAACCTATTAAAACTCTGATACACCAATATACTGCTTTATACAGAGTGGTAAAACATGTCCCTTATGTGGCACTGTCTTAACAGAGTATTAACAGAGCTATTGTAATGATAGTATCATTATTATAATGTTACTTTTTATTTATTTTATAGAACAACAGAAAATAACAATACTAACATTTTATAAATGTTGATGGAGTTCTCGCTCTTTTATTTTGGCGGAAACGTGAAGTAAAACAACACCACATCACTTTTACATCAAATCAAAAAAATAAATGACTCTCAAAACGAATACGTAGCATGTACGTATCGCATTGTCACATGCCTTGTAACAAAATCATAAAAATGTGACTGAGCAACTAACGGTAACACTGGTTCAGCGCAGATTTTCCTCACGCTTTGGTCTTTGAACCCTGGTAACAAGCAGATCTACTGCGAGTTCATTCAGCACTGTCAGAATACATGCAATTCGTGCGTGTTTTAGAAAACATAACATTCTGCTGTTTATTTACTAATTGTTTATGGCCATTTTGCGATTTCATCATCATACAGTAACTAGCAACAATCACCTCTTCTTCTTCTCATCGAAGACATGCGATGCAGTACTAAACAGTCTCTCGCTGTCGGTGCTCTTTTTGTGTCTTTATTGGACAGTTTTAAAGGGGTCATATGATGTTGGTTAAAAAAAAACATTATTTGGTGTAATTTAATGTGAGGTATTCTAAAGAAACAATAAAAAGTTACACTGCTCTGTTGCATTCAGCGTGACAGCGCTTACGTGCTTATAAAACCGATGTGAAGGATGATGTTTTATGTTAATGAAAGTACAAACACTATATAATAAATAATATTTTAGCATCAGATACGTCGGGAATATGGAAACATTTGGATTCTTGCCGAATGAGAGAGGTAGGCATCAGCTTCACCTTAAATTAATTTGTTTTTGGATTGACGTTTTTATATGACTTATGTTTTTTTTCCACTCTCAAAACGCAATCTTATACAAGTGATTTTTTTTTTTTTAAAATGCAGCAAACATTTTTAAATATCTCAAAAATACTTTGATGTCTTTAAAGTGTTGATAGATTTTTTTGTTAGTTTTTTGTTTTTTTTTGTAGCCTAAATTTTGCCAAAATCTAGAAAAGATGATGCTGTATTGGATGACTAAGCGCAGCAGGTTATTGGCTAACGTTACCTGATCTCTCTTTTTTCCTTTTCTTTTTGAGTAAAGAAAATGCTCTACTTTATTATTATTATTATTATTATTATTATTATTATTATTATTAGGCAAATTATAGGCAAAGAATAAAACAAAACAAAAAAAAAAATTATTAACCAGTATTTCTTCCACCCGAACCGGTTTCAGAACGGTAATAATATCAGAGGAACGCAGGAACAGAAAAGTTAAAATATAGATTCTGCTCGGAGTGAACCGATGGATTTTTTTTTTCTTCTTCGCTTTTCAAGCCCTACTCTACACTGCTCAAAACTCACGTTTGAATAAACGTGGCAAATCCTTTGAATATGAAAATTTACTTACGGCTGTGAGTTAGCACTCTGATATTGGGTTGAACGTTCTGGAAAAAATGTTTTTAAAA